>NC_056744.1:1242790613-1243090613 GCF_019279795.1 Protopterus annectens | reverse complement strand
TTGGAGACATTATGGAAATGTTATGCATTAGAGGGGGGTGGTCTGCCCAAAAACCTTCCTCGGATGAGTTTGTATTTCTGGAGGCATTTGACGCAGGCCCATCTACCTCTTGGGTGTCCCCTCCCGCCAACCCCCTGGTAGACCTCATAACTACCAGGGCATGGAAGGAGCCGGACACTGTCGAGCCAATACCCAAAAGACTGGACAGGATCCTCAGCCCTCCCACGGACAGGACAGTTTGGAGCAAGGGTGCCCCAATGGATGCCATGGTGGTGGCGGCTGCCACTAAAAAGGAATTAGCACAGGAGAGTTCCTCGGTGCATCCTTCAGACAAGGAGTCTCGGATGATGGACTGCCTTGGAAAGCGGATGTTCTCTTCAGCGACCTTCTCTGTAAGGTCACTGAATTATATGGCACATGTGATTCGGCTCCAGCGGGACCTAATTAAAGAGTAAGCTGGGTCACCCCCAGATTCCATGTCGGCCGAGGACAAGCGGACCTTCTCAGCTCGAATGGCCACTCTCAAGTCAATTACCAGCACATCTATGCGGCTTCTCTCCCATGCTACAGTGTGAGCGGCTAGAGCTAGCGGAATGGGTGGCGTGTTACGCAGACAGGCCTGGCTCCATCTCTGCGACTTTGCAGAACCCTTCAAGGCATCCTTCGCGAATGCCCCTTTTGATGGTTCTACGCTCTTTGGCAAAACTGTCTGCGATACACTTCTCCAGAGTGAGAAAGACGGGAAGACGTCTGCCGTCGGGATCTGCTTCTCGGCTCCTCAGAGGTCTTACTCCAGGAACCAGAAAGGACAAAAGATGTGGTTCCGGAAAGCTCAACAATCCCGTTTCGCTCTGGATCCCTCATCCTTCAGAGGCAGAGGAGGACAGGGTGGATGCCGGCCCAGAGGCAGAGGGGGTCCGAAGAATTTTGGGTCGAGAGAACCCTTTTCGGATCGACCCGCACAGCAGCCCTGAGGGGTTGCCCGACTGCTTCTCTCTGGTGGCAGTCGGGGGGGCGCTTCTCGGAATACCTGGCAAATTGGGAGTCCATTATGACAGATCGCTGGGTGCTCCGAATCATATCCAGAGGCTATTCAATCCCTTTCCTAACTTATCCTCCCCGATCAAGAGGACTCCCCGATGTTCCACCCTATCAGAGGGAGACAGCAGCATCAGAAATTCGAGGGCTGCTAAGAAAAAGAGCTATCCAGCACGTCCCCCTCGAGCAATCCGGATCAGGATTTTATTCCAGGTTTTTTTTGGTGCCAGAAAAGACGGGGGACTTACGACCCATTCTCGACCTGTCCACACTGAACCTGTTAGTCGCCAGAGAAAAATTCCGGATGGTCACTATTCAATCCATTCTCCCACTTTTGCAGGAGAATGACTGGATGTGCTCGATAGACCTCAAGGATGCGTACTACCACATTCTTATGGACAGACGATCCAGAAGGTTCCTCCGCTTTCGGCTGGGAGCCAGCCATTAATAGTTCAGGGTCCTACCCTTCGGTGTCACCACAGCCCCCAGGGTGTTCACCAAGGTCATGGCAGTTGTAGGGGCCCACCTGAGGCTTCAGGGAATACAGGTCTTTCCGTACCTGGACGACTGGCTCCTAACCGCCCCCACCAGGCATCAACTCTGCTCAGGCAGGGACTACTTCTTACATCTAGCCCGCCACCTAGGGATCTCGATCAACCACAAGAAATCCTCCCTTCAACCTACTCAAATTTTGGAATTCATAGGGGCCAGGATAGACACTACACAAGCCAGAGTCTTTCTGACAGTGGACAGACTTCGCAGTCTAAGCCTTCACATTCTAGACCTCTTACAATCATCAGCCCCCCGAGCGGAACTAGTCCTGGGGACCCTGGGATCCATGGCAGCGGCCATCAATCTGTCACCTTTCGCTCACCTGAAGATGAGAATCCTTCAATGGACATTGCAAGTTCAATGGTCCATCCTATTTCACCCCCTGTTTGCACCTATTCTCCTCAGCAGGATTTGCAGGGAGTTGCTTCTTTGGTGGCTCTGCTCCAGAGATCTCCGAGAAGGCCGCCCCTTCGTTATACCCCCTCCCCAAGTCACGGTGACCACGGACGCATCTCTCCTCGGGTGGGGGGGGCATTGCATGGACAGATCCGTCCAAGGCACGTGGACTTTCACAGAGACCTCACTGCATATCAATGTCCTGGAGATGAGGGCGGTGCTTCTAGCGCTGCCGGCTCTCCATCCCCTTCTTCCTCCAGGAACTATTGCAATTCAAACAGACAACATATCGGTAGTCTGGTACATAAATGGGGGGGAGGGGGACCAGATCTTATCCACTTTGCAGGGAGGTGATGAGAGTATGGGAGTGGGCGATATCCACCAACCGCTTTCTCATAGCAACGCACATTCCGGGTCGGTCAAACATCTTAGCGGACAGGTTGAGCCGAATGATCCTCTCACCTTACAAGTGGTCTCTGTACCCAGCAGTAGCGAAACAAATCTTCCTCGAATGGGGTCAACCTTGCTGCGATCTCTTCGCCTCGCCTTCGAACACAAAGTACAGTGAGTTCTTCTCTCTGATTCCCCCCACCAGGGGAAGTCCCCAGAGATGCTCTAGTTCATGCTTGGCCATCCGGTCTTCTGTATGCCTATCTTCCTCTTCCATTGATGACAAAGTTCTTGCAGAAAGGTCGTCTGTTGGGGAGCAGAGTTATCCTCATAGCCCCATTCTAGCCTCGTCAAACCTGGTTCCCTTACCTGCGGTCTCATCTAGTACATCCTCCCTGGATTTTAGATCCCAATCCGGATCTGATCTCTCATCCTTTAGGATTGAAGACCCCACAACCTGGACTACCTCAAGCTCTCAGCTTGGTAGATCCAGTTCCCTTAATGGCTAGGACTCTCGGTATATCTTCCTCGGTTAAGGCGATCCTGGTGGTCGCCCATAAACCGTCTACCAGGAAAATCTACAAGAGTAAATGGAAGCGTTTCTCTGTCTGGGCGGAGCACAGGAACTTGGACCCCTTCACGGCTCCTATCCCAGCAGTTCTAGACTTTCTTTCCCATACTTTTCATCAAGGGGCTAGTGCTTCTACTATTAAAGTTCAGTTGGCAGCTATTTCCCACTACCACGTTGGAAACCGTTCAGGGCCCCTAGCGTCCTCCAAGATTTGCAAAACATTCATGAAAGGAACCTTTTTGTTAAGACCCCCTATTAAAGATGCAGTGCCTCCATGGGATCTTACCCTAGTTTTTCAAGCTCTGACTGGGCCTCCTTTCGAACCCGCGGCTTCATTCGACTTAAAATATGTATCTTGGAAGATGGTCTTCCTGATTGCCATTACTTCTGCTAGAAGGATATCGGAGCTTCACACTCTTTGCAGTAAGCCTCCATACATCATATTTCATAAAGACAGAGTCTCCCTCAGGACTAATCCTTCCTTTCTACCCAAAGTGGCTTCAGAAGCCAATATCAGCCAGTCCATCAATCTACCTGTCTTCTTTCCTAATTTCCAAAACAAAGGAGAATACAGACTTCATTGTCTGGATGTTCACAGACAGTTACATTTTTACTTAAACAGAACAGCAGATCTTCGAAAATCTGATCAACTTTTTGTTTCCTTTGCAAAATCCTGTCTGGGGAAACCAGTCACTAAAGTAACCTTAGCTAGATGGATTTCCCAATGCATCCTCCTCGCATGCAAAAGTTCTGGTCGTCCTGAGCCCCTGAGAGTGCGAGCCCATTCTACCTGATCTATGGCTACTTCTGCTGCTTTCTGGTCAAGGGTTTCTTTGGATGACATTTGCTCAGCAGCTACTTGGGCTTCCTCTCATACCTTTATTACACACTATAAATTGGATTTAATATCCAGAGGACGCGCATCTTTTGGCTCTGCAGTGCTCCGGAATATCCTTCCATAAGGGCCTCCCAAGTTGCTGGTAGCTGGGGACTTTGTCCCACAGTTTGTTAAGAAAATGAAGTTAACTACTTCAGATAAAGAAGTTATGTACTCACCATAACGTTCCATCTGAGTAGGTAACTTAATTTGTCTGCAAGCCACCCTCCTTCCATCCCCCGGACCCTTAATTCGTTATCAAAGGATCAGGATATGTCCTTGTTCAGTTGACATCACTAGAATGTATTGTAATCCTTTCCTGTGTTATAGAATTTTCCTATTGCCTTTTTCTGGCAAACTCGATCTGAGGGTTAGAAGGAGATTGCAGGGCATTATGGGTAGGGGGAGGAGCTTGGAGCTCGGATCTTTTAGCTTGGAAAGCTGCCGGCTCGGATCCGAATCGGATCCGATACCCACAGGTTGCAGACAAATGAAGTTACCTACTCAGATGGAACATTATGGTGAGTACATAACTTCTTTTTTTGTTACATTAGACCCAAACTTGAGTATGGAATAGCAATATGGAAACTATAAGAAAACAAGCATGAGTAAACTGGAACGAGTACAGCAGAAGTACACCAAGGGCATTCATGAATGTGAAAATTTAAGTTATTATGAAACCTAAAATATCTGAACTTTTGTACAGTGTCTCATGTAGAAATTTAAGAGGAGACCTAATTCAGGTATATAGGGCATTTAGAGACAGCTACACTTGGGAATGTTTAGGGTTATCAAAAAGTAGTAAAGAATCATATAACAACCTATGCAGAAGATTCTGTAGGACTGAAAAGTACTAATTGATTCTCTGAGAGAGCAGCTGATGCATGGAATAGACTACCAAATGACATTACAATTACAAATTACATTAAAGCAAGCACAAGTTTAAATATTTTTAAAACAACATGGACACCTCTTATGGGAACAGCTGATTTGGTACATTGGGAAGCTAGAAGGGTGTTAATGCCAGTACTTAAAATATTTGTATGGACATATGTATGTGTATCTAAAGAATACATGGTAAAGAATATTGTGTACTCGAGATGTCTGCAGGCAACTCTAATAATACAGTGACATGACTAAGGGCTTCAGATCCCCTAAGCAACTCTTCATGTCCTTTGAAGGTAAGAAAAGGGACAGCCAATGTCAAAATATGCTATTTCTTGATGGTTATCCCATGCATTCCAGTTTTGCTGTTCTCACCATGGAATGACCCCTCCTTCCAAAGTCAAAGCTCACTGTATCAGAGCCTTGGCCATTTCTAGAGATTTTTGGAAAAGTGTAGACCCTATAAACATTCTACAGGAGCAGCCTGGTCATCTTTACATAACTTTATCAAACTTTACAAGATTGACATTTATTCCAAGTTGAGAGCAGGCTATGTTAGCACTAATCTCCTGCCACTCCTGGATTCTGACCATTTTACCACCCTATGAGGATTCAGATGCAGAGGAATCCATCCCTTCTGCATCTCCTCCTGAAGATTATTCCTTTGGAGAAACCTTGCATACTTTGAGGGAGCATTTTCATTGGGAGAGTCAAGATTTCTCAGAATCAAAAAAGAGGCTTAGGGATTTCCTTCTTCTCCCTCAGCATAGGCCTTTAGCCATACCTCATGTATTAGACATTGTTGAGGGCAAACCTGCCAGCAGATTACCCAAATGTAATGACTGGAACAGTGAATGCACTCGAACATCTACATTTATGGTAAGTGTACACAACTGTACTTTTTAACACCTAATATGTGAGCTGAAGGGCTAGGTTGCGAGAGATAAGTTGTTGACCTCTTTATTTGGGGGGGGGGTCTGAAATTAATTATTTCATATTGTAGAACATAAAAGGTACCACTTATACCATTTGTTCAGTGATGTTCACCGTGTTTCACTGTTACAGTCATTACTCTTGGGTTATCCTACTGGCAGGCTACCCGCAGTCGGCCAGAATTCCAAAGTCTAGGTCCAGCGTCGGTTGCTGTCGCCTCTTCCCTAACGTCAGTGCGCCAGGGGTATAAAAGATGCAGCCAACGCCATTTTCTTCAGTCTTTCTTGCTGTGCGGTGCCCGAAGCAAAAGCAGTTCGCAAGTGCCGGTCGGCCGACTCCTGAGATTTTCACAGACGAATTTCAGATCCAGAGTCTTCATTAAAGCTAAGTACCCAATTGGGGAAACGTTTTTCTTGCTCCAGACCAATGTCAGAAAAAGTTAACAATTGTATTTCTTATGGGAAGCAAATACCTCATAAGGATTATCATTCTTACTGTATTCCTTGCCTAGGCCGTGATCATAACATTGCTAGCTGTCGGTTTTGTGCTAGATTCAACAAACGCACTATTAAGCGTCCGTTTGATTTTGCTTATCATTACTTTGGCCGAAAATTCAATTACATAATGCCGTCGGAACAGCCAACGACCGGAGTTTCTAAAAAACGCAAGGAAAAAGAGAAAGACAGGCATCCAAGATCCAAAACCGACGATGAGTCTTCCGCTAAGCCAGCCGCCAGTTCTCAGTGAGGTGCTTTCGCAGCCCCTAACACCTGCTACCTCAGAGCCACAGGCCACTGACGACTCCCACGTGGAGCCAGCTAGGATTCAGATGTAGAGGAAGCCATCCCTTCTGCATCTCTTCCTGAAGATTATTCCTTTGGAAGAAACCTTGCATACTTTGAGGGAGCATTTTCATTGGCAGAGTCAAGATTTCTCAGAATCAAAAAAGAGGCTTAGGGATTTCCTTCTTCTCCCTCAGCATAGGCCTTTAGCCATACCTCATGCATTAGACATTGTTGAAGGCAAACCTGCCAGCAGATTACCCAAATGTAATGACTGCAACAGTGAATACACTCGAACATCTGCATTTATGGTAAGTGTACACAACTGTACTATTTAACACCTAATATGCGAGCTGAAGGGCTAGGTCGCGAGAGATAAGTTGTTGACCTCTTTATTTGGGGGGGGGGGTCTGAAATTAATTATTTCATATTGTAGAACATAAAATGTACCACTTGTACCATTTGTTCAGTGTTTTCTGTCTCCTTTGCTCGAGTGTGGAGCATGTCTTGGAAGTCCATAATGCAGTTCATTATGTCTGTCATCTATTCATTGTTGGAAGGACGATGAGATTTCCAATGTTTGGTGAAATTTTAGCCAGCAGCACAACAGTTCTAATAGTCCATTTTCACTACACCTGTCTTGAGGTTCCCTAAAGCCAATCAAAAGTAGGAATCTGGCTAAAGTTTATTGATCTGGGCATCACACATAAGCTGAAGGTTTTTCTTAAGTCTATCAAGCAGTGGGCAGTCGGAAAACATATGCAACCAGTCCTCCAGGAAACCCCACCCACACTTCCAGCAGAAGGAGTCCATCCCGGATATATCCTGCAGAATCTAGACTGGATACAGAAGTACTTGCACAAATACTGCCATCTGAAAAAACACACACAGGCATACATACATATATATGTGTGTATATATATATATATATATATATATATATATATATATATATATATATATATATATATATATACAGGATCCTGTGGTATATGTGGATGTCTGTAAAAGGTTTGTTCTGTAAAAATGCAGTATTACAAGCTCCCTTTCCCTTGCTAACCTATATTTATCAGTTGTCATTTCCTTATTGGATATAAATATCTTTGATGTAAATGACTGAGTGTATCTTTCTATGTAGTTTTCCCCTTTCTGAAATCCAAATCCACTCTGTTAACCATGACCAATCCTGTACAGGGACTGTGAATGTTTTTAACATACCAACTTCTCTAATCCTATATTTGTATAGGCCCCTACCATTTGCCTGCAGTCTAAAAGTATTTTGAAAGTCTGCCAAGCCCGTAGGCTTATTAATGACCAACAGTTGTTCCCAATAGATAAGCAGCCTTGCCTTCATAAATTCCTGGGAAACTTGCATCTTCCTTGAATTCCAACAAGTAGCCGCTAAAATGAGCATTATTAAGTCTGTTATCTGGTTACTAAGTTTACAAACTGTGAGTACTCATCTAACCTGTTCTAATATCTCCTTAGATATTGTAGTACCACCATCTCGAGATCATGATTGTTTGCTAATTGTTATCCACATGCCCTCCCTGGGTACGTGTAGAACCATCTCCTTCCAGTTACTTGTATGCGTCAGGGAAATTAATCCCTGAAAGAATTTTACCCTAGTTGGATAGAGATCTAGATCTGGCAAGCCCAGTCCACTCATTCCTCTGGGGAGGGTAAGTATTTTTGCAGCAACCCTCAGTTTAGACCCAGAGAATACAAATCTGATAATCAGTTGATGTTCTTCATGTTTCACTGTTGCAGTCCTCAAATTTGGGTTATCCCTGCTAGGGTAGCCATTGGCCGGGCCGAATACAGAGACTTAGTATTTCTGCGTCAGTTGCTGTCGCTTGAGGACTGACGTCAGGTCGTCAGTGGTATATAAAGTAAGGCAGATGACACCATTACGTCAGTCTTTCTTGCCGTGGAGCCCGAAGCAGTTCACACGAGTGCCAGTCAGCCGTTACCTTAGATGTTCATCGTGCATACAGCTGCAGTCATAACAGATGGGTTCTCCTGCCGTCAGGCGGGTCCAAAGTCGGCCGAATTCCAAAGTCTAGGTCCAGCGTCAGTTGTCGTCACTTCTTCCCTGACGTCAGTGCGACAGGGGTATAAAAGAACCAGCCGACGCCATTTTCTTCAGTCTTTCTTGCCGCGCAGTGCCCGAAGCAGAAGCAGTTCGCAAGTGCCGGTCGGCCAGCTCCTGAGATTACGAAAATCTGGAAACCGAAGTCTTCTTAAAAGCTAAGTACCCCATTGGGGAAACTTTTCTTGCCTCAGACCGATGTCAGACAAAGTTAATAATTGTATTTCTTGTGGGAAGCAAATACCGCATAAGGATTTCCATTCCCTCTGTATTCCTTGCTTAGGCCCAGACCACGACGTCTCGGTCTGTCGCTTTTGTGCTACATTCAACAAACGCACTATTAAGTGTCGGGCGGAGTTCGCCCAGCATTTTTTTGGGAAAGCATTTAACTATACTATGTCGTCGGATACTCCGACTCCGGTTTTGTCTAAAAAACGCAAAGACAAGGACCGACACTCGAGGTCCGCGGCCTCTACCGACACCACGCCAAAGCCGACTCCACGTGGTCCGGTTCTCAGCGAGGCGCCTACGCAGCCCCTGATTACCGACAACACATCTTTGGCAGTGTCTCCTGTACCCGAGGTCGCAGGCTCCTCGGCCCACACCCCGACTACAGATACCGACGCCACTCTTGGCGTTGAAACACAGAATGTGGACAGGTCCACCTCCACTCAAGGTGTCTTCAGACCTTCCTCTTCTTTCTCCATCAAGGCTTTCACCAAGTCTAAAGCATCCATGCACTCTAAGAGACCAGCTACACAGGGCCCATCTCCAGGCCCCATGCCTAAGAAACAGATGCTTAAAATGGCTGAGGATTTAATTACTCTAATCAGAGGTTCTCAGCCACCTCCGGACAAAAGGCCCAGAGTGGAGGAAGATTCCCCCTCCTCTGATCAGGGCTCCATTATTTCAGAACACTCTGAAAATCAGGAACAGTCTTACTCCCCTTTTGAAGACTCTGATGCAGAGGAGTCTATTCCTTCTGTATCCCCCCCTGAGGATTTCTCATTTGGGGAAACTTTGCATACCTTAAGGGAACACTTCCACTGGGAAGGCCAGGATTATTCAGATTCCAAGAAAAGGCTCAGGGAATTTCTTTTGTTACCCCAGCACAGGCCTCTGGCTATACCTCCTGTCTTGGACATCCTAGATGATGTTTACTCTGAGGCCTGCCTTAACCCGGACTCTCTACCTCCAGCTCCAGTTAAGCCTGACAGGTACTACAGGGTTCCTGATTCACACCAATTTCTATACAAAAGCCATGCTGCTGACCTAGAAACCATCTCACAAGGGCCCAAGGGAGTTAAGGCCTCCATTGCCAAAAATCCATTGCCTTCCGAGAGAGATTCCAGATCCTTAGAAAGGTGGGGAAAAAAGGTATACACCTCAGCTACCTTATCCATGAGGGCCTTAAACTGTCAGTTTCATATGCTAAAATACCAACAGTTTTTGTTATCACAATTGAAAAGTAAAATGTCACAACCTGAACAACCAGACTTGAAGGAGTTGCAGGATTTGATGCATAGTGCAGAACAAGTGGGTAAACATACCTTACAATGTGGTTTTGATGCTCTAGAGGCCTCATGTAGAGCTGCTGTTACAGGCTCAGTCATACGTAGGCATGCCTGGCTCAAGGAACAAGCCTTGCCTGATCATGTCAAAGCTAAATTACTAGACGCCACTCTTCAAAAGGATGTACTATTTGGGGCTAATGCTGAGGAAGTATTACGGAAAATGGAGGAAAAGGCTAAATCAATGCAAACTGTGAAGGAATTTCTGCAGGTTCAACCCCCACGTTTTAGTAGAAATTGGCCTTCCAAAAACTGGTCCTTTCCTGCCACAGACAGACCCCAAAGAGGCAGATACAGGCGCCCGAGGGGCAGAGGACAATCAGGGTCATATAGAGGCAGACAATGGCAAGCTCCTACACAAAGAGGTGGTGAGGACAACTCGCAATCTTTCAGAAAGCAAACCCAATGACTTTCCCCTTTGCATGCCAACCAGGTCTCAAATGGCAGCCCCTTAGGAGGAAAGCTGGCACTATTTTCAAAAAATTGGCATGTTGTCACAAAGGACAAATGGATCCTGGACATTATAAACAGAGGCTACAAATTCCATTTTCATACCCTTCCAAAAATGAGAGGCATGCCAAACCTGCCACACAATCAAAGGGCAGAGGCACAAAGGCAAATTTCAGATCTCATAAACATGAAAGCTATTCAAGAGGTACCTACACACGAACAAGGTCAAGGTTTTTATTCCAGTCTATTTCTGGTGCCAAGGAAGGGAAAAGATTGGAGACCTATTTTGGATCTTTCCATCCTAAACACATTCCTACTCGTACCAAAATTCAAGATGCTCACTCTACAGCAACTTCTTCCCATGCTGGGCAAGGAGTCTTGGCTGGTAACATTGGACCTCAAGGAGGCATACCTGCATGTCCCAATCAGACAAAATTGCAGAAGATACCTCAGATTTCTTGCAGGTTCAACCCATTATCAATTCTCTGCATTGCCCTTTGGCTTATCTACTGCGCCCAGAGTATTCACGAAATGCCTGGCATCAGTAATTACCTACTGCAGACTTCAAGGGATACAAATATACCCTTATTTGGACGACTGCCTGATCCAAGCGGACAGCAAGCACATTCTTCTGAAACATCTGGCTTATGTAATAATGTTATTAAACTCTCTGGGATACACAGTCAACAAAGAGAAATCAAGGCTAATACCCTCTCGGAAGATAATTTTCCTGGGTGCCAATTTGGACACAAACACCCAGATGGTCTACCTCACGCCAGAGAAGCAGGGGCAACTAATTCAATACTTCAGAACACTGGCAAATTGCACCAGGCTGACTGCAAGGAAAATCCTGCAAGCTCTGGGATTCATGGCATCTTACATCTTATTAATCCCATGTGCAAAGCTGCATATGAGAAAACTACACTGGTACCTAAAAAACATATGGTCTCAACACAGCCACAGTTTGGAAACACTAATACCACTAATTCCATGTCTGCAAAAGGAATTTCTGTGGTGGGCTCAAGCATGTCAAACAAACACAGGTCTTCCATTCAGCAAGCCTCAAGCAAATCAAGTCATCACAACAGATGCCTCGGACTACGCCTGGGTGGCGCACATGACAGATCGGTGCATTCAGGGCAAATGGTCCCAAAAAGAAAAGCACCTTCACATCAATCAAAAAGAAATGCTAGCAGTAATAAATGCTATTATAGCCTTCAAGGACCTCCTACAACCAGGTCAACTATTGATAAGAACAGACAACACCACAGTTATGTGGTACATAAACAAGCAGGGAGGAACACATTCTTACCCCCTATGCAGACTGGCCATGTCACTTTGGAACATGACCATGGACTTACAAATGGAACTACAAGCACAGTACTTGCCAGGCAAGGAAAACACGCTGGCAGACAACCTAAGCAGGAATATGATAGATCCACACGAATGGAAGTTGCATCCAAAAGTTTTTACAGAAATAATCCAAGAATGGGGAAGGCCAGACATAGATCACTTTGCCTCCCACAGAAATCATCAATTGACAAAATTCTGCTCAAGGATTTCCCATCCAAAGGCCTGGAGAGTGGATGCTCTCTGTTTCAGTTGGACATCAATGACAGTTTATGCCTTCCCGCCTCTTCCTCTGCTGCCCAAAGTTTTATTGAAGACCAGAGCAGACAGACCAGAGATGATCCTCATTGCTCCGGACTGGCCAAGGCAACACTGGTACCCACTCCTGAGGAGCCTGACACATTCCCCACCATGGACCCTGCCTCTAATGCCTCTTCTTCTGACTCAGCACAGCTTCAAAACTCTTCACAGTCAGCTAAAAACACTCAATCTAGCCGCATGGAAGATTCCTTGGCATCACAGCAGGCCCTACTCTCCAAGGAGGTGCAGGAAGTCATTTTGGAGGCCAGAAGGCCATCAACTAGAAAAGCTTACTCCGCAAAATGGAAACGTTTTTGCGTCTGGAATGAGAAAAGGGGCCAGGACCCTGGAAAACTGAATTTACCTCAAATACTACAATATTTGGCAGAACTGCTAAGCAGTGGACTTTCGTTCTCCTCCATCAAAATCCATGCCTCAGCCATTTCTGCAGAATACAACACTGATCCACCTTTATTCTCTCACCCTCTCTTAAGACAGTTCCTCAGAGGGGCTAAGAATTTAAGACCTCCAAGGAAACAACCAATACCTGCTTGGGATCTTAATTTCATTCTGGAAAAACTGACCTTGCCTCCTTTTGAGCCAGCTGCCTCATCAGATTTACAATATTTGTCCTGGAAAACAGCTTTCCTTCTGGCTATCACTTTGTTTCAGAACTGCAGGCTCTCATGGCTGTCCAGCCTTTTATCATCTTCCATCAGGACAGAGTTTCCTTACGAACCAACCCGTCCTTTATGCCTAAAGTGGTATCCAGGGTAGCTTTAAATCAGGCCATACATTTACCTACTTTTTATCCTAATCCTCAAAACAAGGGGGAGAGATTACTACATTCCTTGGACATCCACAGACAACTGCGTTACTATTTGGACAGAACAAAGCCTTTCAGAAAAGCAGAACAGCTCTTTGTGGCCTATGCGGTAGGAGTTCAAGGAAAGCCAATTTCCAAACAGACAATCTCAAAATGGATAGCACACTGCATACGCTTTTGCTATTCTTTTCATGGCAAAACTGTACCTACAGGCATTAGAACCCATTCCACCAGGGCCACAGCCACCTCTGCAGCCTTCCTCAGAGGAGTACCTACCAAGGATATTTTGGAAGCAGCCACTTGGAGTTCTGTGCATACCTTCTCCAAGCACTACAACCTACCATTATACTCCAAATCTAAAGCAGGCTTTGCCACTGCAGTCTTGCAGGGCATTTTGGCTCCTCCTAGTTCCACCTAGTGCCTACCACCCCTTTCTTAGCTTTGGGATTCTACCCATCTGTTATGACTGCAGCTGTATGCACGATGAACATAGTACAGTTTTGTACCTACCATAAATGTAGATGTTTGAGTGCTAATACAGCTGCAGTCCAGGTTTCCCCTCCCTCCTTCCCCTCTAGGGGTTGTCTTTTATGGTGTATTTGCTTGCAACTACTGTTTTTTAATTATATTGCATTGCATTATTGCATAATTTTATGTATTGCCTTCCTTCTGGGGGCACCTGACATCTGGGGCAAGAAAAACTGAAGAAAATGGCGTCGGCTGGTTCTTTTATACCCCTGTCGCACTGACGTCAGGGAAGAAGCGACGACAACCGACGCTGGACCTAGACTTTGGAATTCGGCCGACCGAGGACCCGCCTGACGGCAGGAGAACCCATCTGTTATGACTGCAGCTGTATTAGCACTCAAACATCTACATTTATGGTAGGTACAAAACTGTACTTTTTCATTTCCAAATTGAAGTTGAAGTCTTCTAAAGCTGAGTACCGCATTGGGGATCCTTTTTTCTTGCACTAACCGATGTCAGAAAAAGTTAATTGTCTCACTTGTGGAAAGCAAATACCACACCCAGACTTCCACTCTTACTGCGTCACTTGTCTAGGCCCAGACCACGACGTCCCCGTTGTCACTTCTGTGCTTCGTTTAATGCCAGAACTATCTGTCGTTGAGCCCTTATTGTAGCCAGATATTTTTGTTTACAGTCCTCGAATTCCAATATGGCTTCAGTAAGCCATCCAACACCAGATCTTCCGAAAAAACGTAAAGATAAAGACAGTAACAGACCCCACAGGTCCAGACCTACAGACGATTCCATTAAGCTAGTCGTCAGTCCTTCGGTACTCAGTGAGGCGCTTTTACAGACCCTAATGCCCGCTTCAGTTGATTTGCAGGCTGCTACCGAGATCCTTTCAGAGTCCGGTATGCCGCAAAACTCTTCGTCGAAGGATCCTGCAGTCGTCTCTACTTGGATGGGTCTGGAGCTGCTGAACATTCACTGGCTTCTGAGGAAGTCCTTCACACTACCGAATCGCAACACAAATGGATGTCTTCTTTTGCGACTACCGTTCTTTCGAAAACAACAGAGTTTCTTAGGCCCAGGGTTCGAACCACACCCTAAAAACCACCTATCTTGCTTCAGTCTCAAATGCTTAAAATGGCAGAAGACCTTATCATGCTGATCAGGGGAAGCCAAGCCACCCCTTAAAAAGGAAAAGAGATCTGTCACCAGTAGTTTTGTCTGAACTAGACTCAGAGGAATCTGATGCATCTGACTATGAAGACATGGAACCCCTCTCCACTTATGAGGATTCTGATGTAGAGGACTCCATTCCTTCAGCCTCTCCCCCAGAGGATTTTCCTTTGGGGAAACCCTGCATAATATTAGGGAGCATTTCCAATGAGAGAGTCAGGAATACCCTCAATCTAAAAAGAGACTAAGGGAATTCTTAGACCTTCCGCAACACAGACGTATGGCCATCCCCTCAGTCCTGGATGTGGTGGATGATGTATTCCATGAATCCAGGTTGACTCCTGATGCCCTACCTCCTGCTCCCAGAAAACCAGACAGGTACTACAGAGTCCTTGACTCACATAAATATCTTTTTAAAAATCCTACAGCTGACCCTGAGGTCATTTCTGAAGGGCATAAAGGGATTAAAGCAACCTCTGCTAAGAATCCCACCCTCTCAGACAGGGATTCCCGAGCATTGGACAGATGGGGTAAAAAGTATACACCTCAGCTACTCTTGCTATCAGGACACTAAATTATCAGTTCCATATGCAGAAATTTCAGCAACATACCTTGGAACTCCTTAAGCACAAAATGTCTACCTTTCCTGCTTGGGCAGAATCTAAAGATTTACAAGACTTAATGCATTTTGCAACTCAAGTAACTTACACACTTTGCACTGTGGTTTTGACGCCCTAGAGGCTTCTTGCAGGGCAGCAGTCACTGGATCTGTCATTAGAAGACATGCATGGCTTAAAGAACAACCCCTGCCAGACTATGTCAAATTTAAATTGTTGGATGCCCCCTTGCACAAAGATAACTGATTTGGCACTAAGGCAGAAGAGGTCTTAAAAAAAGATGGAAGAAAAAGTAAAATCTATGCAAACAGTTTAGGATTTCTTACAGGTCCAGCCCCCTAGATTCAGCACACATTGTCCCTCCAAGCACTGGTCCTTTCCTGCTCCGAGTAAACCAGCCCAGCGGAAACAGATCACGCAGACAGCAGCCCCAGGGAATGCAGAGATCTAAGCAGTGGACTACCTTCACTTCAAACCCAGGGAGTTCTAAGCCACCCCCTTATGGTAAGAACTCGCAATGACTCACCTTCTCCACCCCCCCACCCACCTTCACATACCCCTAGGAGGAAACCTCTCCTTTCACTCAAGCACCTGGGCCACCAGTACCAAGGACCAATGGGTTCTAAACATTGTGTCTAAGGGATACAAATATTCCTTCCACACTCTTCCAACCCAATAAGGATTCCCAGATCTACCACCAAATCAGTGGGCAGAGGCTCAAAAGCAAATCCTTTCCCTACTCTCTCTGAGGGCAATAGAGCATGTTCCTGCAGAACAGCTAGGCTAAGGCTTCTACTCCAGACCTTTTCTGGTGCCCAGAAAAGAGGGCACCTGGCACCCCATCCTTGATCTATCCATTCTAAACACCTTCCTGGTGATCCCAAAATTCAAAATGCTCACCCTCTAGCAGCTGCTACCCATGCTGTCCAAGGACGCCTGGCTAGCCACCCTGGATCTAAAAGAGGCCTACCTCCAAATTCCTATTGGGGGAATCATGCAGAAAATATCTCTGCTTCATGGCAGGATCTCAACACTTTCAGTTCTCTGCACTTCGTTTAGCTTATCTACTACTCCCAGAGTACTCCCAGAGTTTTCACATAATGCCTGGCTCTGGCCATTGCCTTTTGCAGACAAAGAAATATTCAAATTTATCCCTACTTAGACGACTGCCTTTTACAGGCAGACGGCCATAAAAAGCTGCTCAAGCACCTGGCCTGTGTAAAGAGCCTACTAACCTCCCTAGGGTACACAATCAATGAAAATAAATCAAATCAGGTGCCCTCCCAAAGGATAATCTTCCTGGGAGCAAGTCTGGATACAACATCCTAGATGGCATACCTTACACCAGATAAACACATTTTCCTGTCAGCCCACTTCTCTCAGCTGGCCACCAGGCCTCAGCTTTCTGCAAGGAAAATGCTGCAAGCCCTGGGGTTCATGGCATCTTGCATTCTCCTCATTCCATATGCCAGACTGCATATGAGGAAACTTCACTGGTACCTAAAGAGCCTTTGGTGTCAACACTCTCAAGACCTGGAAACTCTTCTACCTATAATTCCTTGCCTTACCTCTGCTAAGAATCCCACCCCCTCAGACAGGGATTCCCGAGCACTAGACAGATGGGGTAAAAAGTATACCCCTCAACTACTCTTGCTATCAGAGCACTAAATTGTCAGTTCCATATGCTAAAAGTTCAGCAAATACCCTGGAACTCCTCAAACAAAAAATGTCTTCCTTTCCTGCTTGTGCAGAATCTAAAGAGTTACAAGAGTTGATGCATTCTGCAAGTCGAGTAACTCAACACACCTTGCACTGTGGTTTTGATGCCTTAGAAGCTTCTTGCATGGCCGCAGTCACCTGTTCTGTCCTTTAAAAGGCATGTGTGGCTTAAGGAACAGCCCTTGCCAGACCTTGTTAAATCTAAATTGTTGGATGCCCCCTTGCACAAAGACAACGTATTTGGCACTAAAGCAGCAGAAGTCTTAAAAAGAATGGAAGAAAAAGCAAAATCCGTGCAGACAGTTAAGGATTTCTCACAGGTCCAGCCACCCAGGTTCAGCAGGCATTTTCCCTCCAAGCACTGGTCCTTTCCTGCTCCCACTAGGTCACTTCAGCCCACAGACAGCAGCCACAGGGAATGCAGAGATCTTAAGCAGTGGACTACCTCCACTTCAAAACCAGGGAGTTCTAAGCCACCCCCTTATGGGTAAGAAGTCACAATGACTCTCCTCCCCCATCCTCTCCCTCTGCCCACCTCCACTTACCCCTAGGAGGAAAACTCTCCTTTCATGCAAACACCTGGGCCACCATTACCAACGATTGCTGGGTTCTCAACATAGTGTCCCAGGGATACAGATTTTCTTTCCTCACCCTTCCAACCCCGTAATGGTTCACAGATCTACCTCAAAACCAGTGGGCAGAGGCACAAAAGCAAGTAGCAAGTCCTTTACCTGTTCTCCATGTGGGCAGTAGAGCACATTCCTGCAGAACAGAGAGGCCAAGGTTTCTACTCCAGACTTTTTCTGGTACCCAGGAAAGAGGGCACCTGGCGCCCCATCCTCGATCTATCCATTCTAAACACCTTCCTGGTGATCCCAAAATTCAAAATGCTCACCCTCTAGCAGCTGCTACCCATGCTGTCCAAGGATGCTTGTCTAGCCACCCTAGACCTTAAGGAGGCCTACCTCCACATTCCTATCAGGGAATCATGCAGGAAATGTCTCCGTTTTAGGGCAGGATCTCAGCACTTTCAGTTCTCTGCGCTTCCCTTTGGCTTATCTACTGCTCCCAGAATTTTCACAAAATTTCTGGCTCCGGCCATTTCCTTTTGCAGACAAAGGAATATCCAGATTTACCCGTACTTAGACGACTGCCTAATTCAGGCAGACAGCCAGGAGAAGCTGCTCAAGCACCTGGCCTTTGTAAAGTCCCTACTAACCTCCCTAGGGTACACAACAAATGAAAAGAAATACAAACAGGTACCCACCCAAAGGATTGTATTCCTGGGAGCAAGCCTGGACACAGCATTCCAGATGGCATTCCTTACACCAAAAAAGCAAACCTTCCTGACAGCCTACTTCTCTCAACTAGCCACCAGACCCCAACTGTCTGCAAGCTCTGGGGTTCATTGCATCTTGCATTCCACTCCTTCCATATGCCAGACTGCATATGAGGAAACTTCAGTGGTACCTAAAAAGCCTTTGGTGTCGACATTCTCAAGACTTAGAGACTCTTATACCTATAATACCTTGCCTCAGAAAAGATTTCTTTGTTGGGCAACAGCATGCTCCCTCATCAAAGGACTACCTTTCTCACCACCCCACGCCACCAAGACCCTCACCACAGATGCATCAGATTATGCCTGGAGTGCACACCTGGATGGCAGGTGCATACAGGACCAATGGAGCCCACAGCAAATCCATCTGCACATCAACCAAAAAGAGAAGATAGCTGTCCAGCACGCCTTGATAGCTTTCAAGCCCCTTCTCTCCCCAGGGGCTTTCCTGATCAAAACAGACAACACAACTGTGATGTGGTATATCAACATGCATGGAGGGACTCGGTCCTATGCTCTGTGCAGGCTGGCCATGACCCTTTGGTACACATTCTCTGCCATGCAACTCCACCTGTTAGCACAATTCCTACTGGGTTCTCTCAACGCTCTGGCGGACCACTTAAGCAGAAATCTTCTGGACCCACATGAGTGGCAGCTTAACAGAAGAACCTTTGCCCTAATAACTCAGAAATGGGGCACCCCGAAGGTCGACCTCTTTGCCTCTCACAACAACCCTTGTTGCATTTTCCCTCCAAGCACTGGTCCTTTCCTGCTCCCACTAGGTCACTTCAGCCCACAGACAGCAGCCACAGGGAATGCAGAGATCTTAAGCAGTGGACTACCTCCACTTCAAAACCAGGGAGTTCTAAGCCACCCCCTTATGGGTAAGAAGTCACAATGACTCTCCTCCCCCATCCTCTCCCTCTGCCCACCTCCACTTACCCCTAGGAGGAAAACTCTCCTTTCATGCAAACACCTGGGCCACCATTACCAACGATTGCTGGGTTCTCAACATAGTGTCCCAGGGATACAGATTTTCTTTCCTCACCCTTCCAACCCCGTAATGGTTCACAGATCTACCTCAAAACCAGTGGGCAGAGGCACAAAAGCAAGTAGCAAGTCCTTTACCTGTTCTCCATGTGGGCAGTAGAGCACATTCCTGCAGAACAGAGAGGCCAAGGTTTCTACTCCAGACTTTTTCTGGTACCCAGGAAAGAGGGCACCTGGCGCCCCATCCTCGATCTATCCATTCTAAACACCTTCCTGGTGATCCCAAAATTCAAAATGCTCACCCTCTAGCAGCTGCTACCCATGCTGTCCAAGGATGCTTGTCTAGCCACCCTAGACCTTAAGGAGGCCTACCTCCACATTCCTATCAGGGAATCATGCAGGAAATGTCTCCGTTTTAGGGCAGGATCTCAGCACTTTCAGTTCTCTGCGCTTCCCTTTGGCTTATCTACTGCTCCCAGAATTTTCACAAAATTTCTGGCTCCGGCCATTTCCTTTTGCAGACAAAGGAATATCCAGATTTACCCGCATTTAGACGACTGCCTAATTCAGGCAGACAGCCAGGAGAAGCTGCTCAAGCACCTGGCCTTTGTAAAGTCCCTACTAACCTCCCTAGGGTACACAACAAATGAAAAGAAATACAAACAGGTACCCACCCAAAGGATTGTATTCCTGGGAGCAAGCCTGGACACAGCATTCCAGATGGCATTCCTTACACCAAAAAAGCAAACCTTCCTGACAGCCTACTTCTCTCAACTAGCCACCCAGACCCCAACTGTCTGCAAGCTCTGGGGTTCATTGCATCTTGCATTCCACTCCTTCCATATGCCAGACTGCATATGAGGAAACTTCAGTGGTACCTAAAAAGCCTTTGGTGTCGACATTCTCAAGACTTAGAGACTCTTATACCTATAATACCTTGCCTCAGAAAAGATTTCTTTGTTGGGCAACAGCATGCTCCCTCATCAAAGGACTACCTTTCTCACCACCCCACGCCACCAAGACCCTCACCACAGATGCATCAGATTATGCCTGGAGTGCACACCTGGATGGCAGGTGCATACAGGACCAATGGAGCCCACAGCAAATCCATCTGCACATCAACCAAAAAGAGAAGATAGCTGTCCAGCACGCCTTGATAGCGAGCCCACAGCAAATCCATCTGCACATCAACCAAAAAGAGAAGATAGCTGTCCAGCACGCCTTGATAGCTTTCAAGCCCCTTCTCTCCCCAGGGGCTTTCCTGATCAAAACAGACACAACTGTGATGTGGTATATCAACATGCATGGAGGGACTCGGTCCTATGCTCTGTGCAGGCTGGCCATGACCCTTTGGTACACATTCTCTGCCATGCAACTCCACCTGTTAGCACAATTCCTACTGGGTTCTCTCAACGCTCTGGCGGACCACTTAAGCAGAAATCTTCTGGACCCACATGAGTGGCAGCTTAACAGAAGAACCTTTGCCCTAATAACTCAGAAATGGGGCACCCCGAAGGTCGACCTCTTTGCCTCTCACAACAACCATCAGCTCAGCAAGTTCTGCACCAGGGAGCATCACTGCATGGCTTGCAAAGTGGATGCCCTGTCCTTCCCTTGGGTCAATCTATCAGTCTATGCCTTTCCTCCACTACCTGTCATCCCCATGGTACTGCTCAAAATAAAGGAGGAAAAAACAAGGACAATTCTTATAGCTCCAGACTTTCCCTTGTTGCGCAGCCTGTCCCCTCTGCCACCTTGGCATCTCCCTTAGATTCTAAACCTCCTGACCCAGAGGAAAGGGGAATTCATGCATCCCCAATTGCAGACACTCAATTTGGCAGCTTGGCTTATTCCCTAGCTCCCCATCAATCTGCCAACCTCAGCAAACAGGTTCTAGATGTTATACGTGAGGCCAGGTGCCGTAGCACTAGGAAGTCTTATGCTGACAAATGGAAAAGTTTCTGCACCTAGATTCGGGCTAAGGGAGCCAATATGGCACAGCCCGCCCTCCCTCCCTCTCATCCTGGATTACTTATCTGACTGACTACACAGTGGCCTCTCTTTCTCCTCTATAAAAATACATGCTTCTGCTATCTCTGCTAGTTTCCCCACTGAGCAGCCCCTTTTCTCACACCCTCTGATCAAACAGTTCCTAGGAAGGGCTAGCAACTTGAGGCCACCCAGAAGAGCACCAACCCCAGCTTGGGACATTAACTTTGTGTTTGAAAAGCTCCCCCTCCCCCCTTCGAACCTGCCTTTTCAGCAGTGCTAAAATTTCTCTCCTGGAAGACTGCTTTCCTTCTGGCCATCACTTCAGCCAGAAGAGTCTCTGAGCTGCAAGCACTCATGGCTGTGGAACCATTCATCATCATCCATGCTGACAGGGTATCCCTCAGGACTAACCCATCCTTCATGCCCAAGGTGGTGTCCAGTGTGGCTCTCAGCCAATCCATTTATTTGCCCACCTTTTTCCTAACCCGCAGAACAAGGGGGAAAAGATCCTGCACTCTCTAGATGTGCACAGACAGCTCAGATTCTATCTAGACAGGACTAAATCCTCCAGAAAGTCTGATCAATTGCTGGTTAGCTTTGCTGCAGGGGCAGAGGGCAAAGCCATCTCCAAACCAACCATCTCCAAATGGATAGCACACTGCATCCATTTCTGTTACAAACAACACGGAAAGCCTCCCCCCAAGGGGATCAGGACTCACTCCACCAGAGCAGCCTCCACCTCTGCAGCGTTTCTCAGAGGAGTCCCCACCAGGGACATCCTGGAGGCTGCCACCTGGACATCTGTTCACACCTTCACCAAACATTACCACCTGCCTATCTTCTCCAAATCCAGGGCAGGGTTTGCCTGTGTAGTCTTGCAGGGCATCCTAGCCAGCCCCTAGTTTCCTTGACTGTCTCCACCCTTTTCCTCAGCTTTGGGATTCACCCCAAATGTGATGACTGCAACAGTGAAACACGAAGAACATAGTATAGTTATGTACACCATAAATGTAGATGTTTGAGTATATTCACTGTTGCAGTCCTGGTTTCCCTCCCTCCATCCCCTTCTTCTTTCTTCTCTTTCCTTACAAGGGACAAATTGGTATTTACGTTCTACTGGTGGGGTTCTTCCACCAGAACCTGGCTCCCACTTGGGGGCTCCTGACAGGTTAGGGCAAGAAAAACTGATGTAATGGCGTCGGCTGCCTTACTTTATACTACTGATGACCTGACATCAGTCCTGAAGTGACAGCAACCGACGCAGAAATACTAAGCCTCTGGTATTTGGGCCGGCCGAAGGCTACCCTGGCAGGGATAACCCAAATGCAATGACTGCAATAGTGAATTCACTCGAACATCTACATTTATGGTAAGTGTACACTACTGTACTTTGTGTACACTTACCATAAATGTAGTTGTTTGTGTGTGTACACTGTTGCAGTCTTGGTTTCCCTCCCTCCATTCCCCTTTATTCTCTTTCTCCTTTTATTACCATTCTTCCTTGTTGTTCTCCTTTCCTTACAAGGGACATGTTGTTATTTATTTTCCACTGGTGGGGTTCTTCCACCGGTACCTGGCCTCCTACTTTGGGGGCTCCTGACAGGTTAGGGCAAGAAAAACTGATGTAATGGTGTCGGCTGCCTTACTTTATACTACTGGCAACCTGACGTCAGTCCTCAAACGACAGCAACCGACGCAGCAATACTAAGTCTTTGGTGTTCGGGCCAGCCAAGGGCTAACCCTGGCAGGGATAACCCAAATGTGATGACTGCAACAGTGAATACACTCGAACATCTGCATTTATGGTAAGTGTACACAACTGTACTTTCACCTAGGAGGAGGGTGACTGTGGCAAGGAAGTGAGTGGTAAGGAAGGAGACTACATTCTCTTCATGGCAGCATGTATGATAGGCCATCTAGTCATCTGTAGATCAATCAAAAGTTCACTTGAATGAGGGTTGGCACAAAGGGAGAAAAGAGACAGAAAATAATTTAGTTCCTGAACTGTTGTACATATTGATCTAGAAGTGGTACAAATCACTTCAGTTCACTAAATGCTGTTCAGCAGAGGAATGCCACAAGTATGTATAGTAAATTTAATTAAAGTAGATTGGATTTTTATAAGCCTATGAATAAAAATTACAGCAGAAATTTGGCAACACATGATCCACTTTAAAGATCACTTGCAAACACTTTTGTTTCTACAGTCATCTCATACACTTACTTTTACAAAGCTATGCAGAGAGCAACTGACTAAAAATATTTTATCTTAAATAGATTGAGTTTTTTTGTTTTGTCTGGAAGCCTAACAGTCATTGGCAAACACACATGTATTTTGGTTCAAAGTTCACGAACTTCCACTTGTTTGATTTTCTTCTTTTTTGCCTTCAGGCTCTAGACCGGTTATGAACCATCCATGATTTTTTTTAAGGGGACTCCTTGTGTAATGCTGGGTCTACCCTTTTCATGCAAGTTCACATTTGTGATTGGCTTTTGGCTCCAGCCATAGAGAACACCCAGTCATGAACCAAGGCTACTGTATGATTTTCTATGCTGCTGCTTTGCAGTAATATAGGGGTAGAACGTTTGGGGAAAGTTGCAGGCTGGCTGTAAGAAATATGGGGCAGGTTTTTTAGAACTTTACGGAATAGTTAGCTCAGCTCAAGCACACAAGAAGTCCTGTCAATGAAAATTAAAGAATTCCAGATGATTATTAGATTAAATGTGCTGAAGAATAATAACCGTCGTTATCCCCAAAACTGTAATCATATACTGCTAAGTTCATCAGAAGTTGCAAGGACATCATACTAAAGTGTTTGTTATTAGACTGATGACATATTCCCTACTGAAGTTTGATAATTTCATGACTGAATAAATTACACATATTGGACCTCTAAAAAGTAGTTAGAAAAAAATCATTCAAACATTTCCTGAAGTAATGTTCAGAGATGAGATACACATTTTGTCAGCTACCACCTGTTCAAATAATGTAATCAAGTAGGGTAAACCTGCATTAGAGTGCAATAAAGAAATGTCACCTAAAATCCACTTTAAACCCTGTGTCGGTTTACATCAGCACTGCTCATATAATGGCAAAATACCCATTACAAAGGAAATTCACGTAAAGCCATTTCAAATTATGTTTATTTTACTCAGAATAAAAATGCTGACAAACAAGATATGTGTGCGAGACTGAATAAACTCTCCACCCCAAAATGAACTCACACAGGTTCATTTTTCAAATGAAAATAACTGGAAAACCAGTGGAAAATTTCTTGCAGTCCAATCACTCCTTAAACGAGACAGTCTTTGCCTTGAATGAATATTTCTAAGGTTCAAATAGTTTTAAGATCAGGCTCACTTTTCCTCTGGGCATCTCGGTCAGTACTAAGTCCACCTTTGCCTCCTCCGTGCCTGACCTCATAGTGTTTCTGTGGACCAGGTTGTGGGATATTTAGTAGTTGAATAAATCCACTTATTTCCTCTGAGAAATGAGTTTCGTCTTTCTCCACATAAAATTTATGGTAGCATCAAATCAGTTCCTCTAAGATTCCCCCAGGACCTTAACAATTTCCTCAGGAGAGAGATTTCAAAGCATTGTAACAGACCTATTCACGGTTTCACATCTTAGCCTCAGGGTCAGGTATTTTAAATTAGACTGGAAATGTTCAAAAAAAAAAAAAAACTGTGTTCAGAGACTTTTTCATTTGGGTCACTTTGATCCAAAGATTCCTGCAAGTGCTTTCTCGTCTCCACTAACCTGCCCTTAGCATTTGGGATCCCTCTAGTCATTTCTAGCTTGAACCTTCATAAATGCCATTAGCCCTTGCCAGACCAGTTTTGCCAAAACTACAGTATGGCTGTCAAAAGTTATTCTTTAAGTAGTTCCCACTGGTTGAATGTGAAAATCTACATTTTCTCCTCTAACACTGCACCCAGCTATTCCATGATGTATTCCCCTTTGCTGAAGTATAAGTTAATAACCCAGTATATGTCGGGATCATAGGGGGAATGATACCATTATCGGAGCCTTCTTCATGTTACTCATCAGGTACTCGTGCTTCTTGGTTACAATTATTTTTATCTATCCTGAAGAGAAACAAACCTTTGTGTAAAACAAGTGAAATGGTGCTGGGGGGGGGGGGGGGACTAAGACTGCTGAGCATCTTCAATCCTCATTAAGGTTAGAAACCTTCAGATGTACTTCCTTAATACAGGGATTGTGGAGCAGTGGGGGCTCGAATGCACCCCTCCTAAGAGTAAACACTGTATTCCTGTCTAGGACCACTCCTTCCTGAAAAATCACCCACTCTTACAGCAGCTTCTTTGCCTACTCCATGGTAGTGACCAGGAAAAGGTATAGATTCAGAGTAGAGACAAGGACCCCATTCAAGTACCTATTAATGAAAGTATGCCTCCCTTCCTTGTCTAGAATGCATATAAAAGACACCGGATCACTGCTGAAAAGAAAGAACACGTTGGACTACCAAATTAAAGATGAGTGCTTTTGTTCCTTTAATGAATAAAACGGAACTTTGTCAGATAAAATAACCAATGAAGGTTAACCCTTATATAAAAAGACTAGTGCAATCAAAATTTATACTCATTTAAAAAACACTTCAGTTAAAGTGCCATAGACAAGAAAATCAACAAAATATAAACAATTTACACCTTACCTAGAACACAGAAGGTGGAAAGGTGTACCTACATTAATCAATAGAGCCACACCTCTACATCACTCCCCCGCCTTTATATGAGACACTCCCTACCACCAAGTAACCTGACCTGCTCAGTTTTAAGTGATTCCTCACTGAAAGCTGGGTCTCTTGGAGTAAGACAATATGGGTTTTCCAGTACTTTAGTGTGGTATACACCATATCCTGCTTCATTGGTCTAACACATACTCAGTAGCTCTCCAGACAAAGTTCCCAGTCCGTCTGTCATGAAATGCAGACATCATCATCAACAAATGTTAGAAGCCTTATATGCTACCCACCCATGTATCCTGGTTTATATCTAATACATTACCCCTAACAGGGGCTTGGGGGATTCCTGGAGAAAGAAAAAAAACTGTGTTAAATTTCAGCAGAAATCCATCACAACAGTATTAATCTTTCAGTGAATGAACCCCTTTCCCCTTTATAACCCCTAACTATGTACAAGTAACATCCAGAAAATCAGCTTCCAAAGAGAAGGCAAAACGCTTTTATAAAAAAGCTAACAGGGAGGACAAATACCCAACATCTAAAAGACAGTGGATGGAGTAACACATGCTAAACCCCCATGTACATCATCCATTCTCAACACCACCCACATGTGCACTCTCTTTTTCCTGCATCTCCTCCTACTCGCATATTTCCCTGTGAAAGGCATTCCCCCAACACCACTGCATGCAAGTGATAAGAAATATTAGGATTTTACTGCAGGGCTCTATCAGATGAATCCAGACAGTGAAAGAATACCTTCAGTTGCCTTTATTTTCCTTGTGGGAAAATATTGAGAATTGTACCCCTGATTTGCTTCATTTTGAGGATTTCTAATGGGAGTCATTAGCCAGGGATCCACTGCATATCCATCACCACCAATATGGTCCTTGGGAGAAATCACCCCTTGAAACTGTGATACAGGTCATGTGTGTTCCATATGTGGGAATCATGGAAATTGCATGGATGGCCTGCACATGCATTGTTGGTGTTACCCTTTGCAATTTAGACAACCAAGTCAGCTGGCAGTTGATTGCATTTGACAAGCCTCTACCCCAGTTCCCCAGAAGGGGTCTTGATTATGGCATTGAAGAGCTGCTGGAATATTCTCAAGGCAGTTGACTGAGATACCTGCGCTGTGTCCTTAGTTGATTGATGGAAGATCCCTGTAGCTAGTATACTTCAAATACCAAGGTACGTGTAGCTTTTATGTCCACTGGGATAGATCCACAACTCCCACTGGGCTGCAGCTGAGGCTGACACATGTCCAATTTCTCCTGCATGTCCATGTCCACTTAGTAGTGGTGCACAGTATCATGGACTACGTGATATATGTAAGCATGCTTGGATGACACACTGCCTCGAGGGGGGAACAACTTGCACGACTGTAGCTCATGACTGCAATTAGTGTTTGCTGAAGAGGTGGCAGCCCTTAACATTTTTCACTCTTCCTTCAGCATGAACTCCAGGAATTAGTGAGGCTCAATTGTAATGCGTGTTTAGCTTTATGGCGAGCTGTTCATGCATTTCTCAATGGCTCTCACCGTCTTGATTGGGTCTGTATCATATAATCGACATTTCAAAATGTTGAAGCACCTTTACTCGACACGAAAATGTCGAATGCTGACTTTGTTGAACACCCAGCACACCGATTTCTGTCGAGGGGAAAGAAATCGGAAGGCAAACGGACAACACAACATAAAAACTAACATATTTAAGTGGGGGGCTGTTCCCCCCCACCCCCCTAACTAAATGTTGTGGCTCTGAGACCGCACTACATTCGGGGAAAGGGCAGGTGTGACAGAATGGCCAACCGATTTTTTTCCCTTGGAAAGAAATCAGTGTTTTGGCCGTTTGACAAAGTCAGCGTTTGACATTTTCGTGTCGAGTAAAGGTGCTTCGACATTTTGAAATATCGATTATATGATGTAGACCCTCTTGATTTGTCCCATTTGCATACAACAGGATACTCTTTTTAATATTCCTCATTATCATGCCATTATACAGCCATTAGCATACAGTGCATCCAGAAATGCTATTCTTTGGTTACTGCTAGTAGTATATGGATCTCTAAATTGTACACATCCTACATGTGGCCGCCTAATGCACAGATTCACTTTTCACAGAATGACGTGCTTTTCTGACTGCCAGCCATGGTTTGAAGGTTTAACTTGCACTTAGTTTTCAGAAACTTTTCACAGTCTTGCATTATTTCCATTATTTCCATTTTTAAAGATAAATTAATGTCATCATTTCATATTTTATATACCATCTTTTAACTTTTTAATGTGTAGTATGGTGCACAGTAAAAAGGCAAATTAAGTTGTGTGTAGATGTTGTCACTGTTTCTTCTTGCATGTCTACTTCAAAGTTGCATACATAATACTAAATAACTACCATTGTTTTAGGTCAACTGACAGTCAGTTGAAATTGTGGAATGTAGGGAAGCCACACTGCTTGAGATCCTTCAAGGGTCATATTAACGAGAAGAACTTTGTCGGGTTGGCATCCAATGGAGATTACATTGCCTGTGGTAAGTAATTTGATCATTAATGCTACTAATCTTAAAGTGATTTTAAAAATAGAGTTACTTGAGTTTAAAACTGGAAATACTTAGGAGGTGAAACTATCGAATTAAGGGGGGGAAACTCCCAGTAATCCTCACTGGAACTGGACTGTTGGAAGGTAGATGTTCATTCCATTCTGTTGTCTTCAAATCCAGTTTGATGGTACATTTCGAGTATCACTCTGATTTTGTAAGAGTACCTTTATCTAATAGCAGTTTGTTTCATTATAGTCCATGTATGCCGAGGATCCCCCACTCCACCCATTTAAGAACAATGTGATTGATGTTTCTTGAATAAAAATAAATCTTTGCCTTGAGTGGCTAGTGAAACTAAATAAATACAGCCAGACACAGGGATTTTGTACTAAGATAGTTTGCATTTGTATTGTGATTAGTACTGTTTAATCTATGTATGTACCAGTGTTCTAATCACTGTCACTGAATGTGATCTGTTTATGTGCTCTTGGATTATTGCCTTCATTGTAATTTACGTGGCGTTCTATATGGAAAATAGAAAAGTATATATTACTTGCTAATTACATGTATGACTTAGATCTGACAAAGCTCTAACAAGAGTGAAAGTACTCATCTTTTGTTTTTACTTAAACCGTGGGTTAAACAAGCAGTACCAGCTTGAATCCTATTTTCTTGTTTCTTGTAGTAAGAATGCAAGGTGATCTTTAAGATGCCTCTTACATTAGTATTTTTGACAACAGAAAACAGCAAAGCACAGTACAACCACCACGGCAAGCAGCATAAAAATTCAAGGAGACTAAATAAGACTGTATTTAATAAAAATCAGGATAAGCGCTTTCACATAAAAATGCTTCATCAGTTCCTCAGTATACACAGACCAACAAGTACATTTAAAAAGCACATTCAAAAAGAAATTACCCTATCAAACAGCTAGGTCAGTTAGTGATGTAATGGCCTCGATTTCAATGCTGGCTTTAAAGGAACAATGTAATTTAAGCTTGGTGCTCTGTGTGCCTGTAATGTGGCAGTCCACCTCATCTCCACACATTCTGCTCTATTGACTATGTCCCCACCTGTGACAGACTCTGGTATTACCTCTATCACAGTGAACTTAAAAGAATATCCACGGTCATCTTTAACATGTTTAAAAAGGGCGCTTAAACAACTCATTCTCCTTATGTTCCCTACGTGCTGGAGGACACAATCCTTCAATTGCTGATTAGTTTTACCCACATAGTATGACTCACAGTCATTACAATTCACAAGGTACACTAAATTAGCTGTCCTGCAGTCAGCATGTACCCTAAAAACATGGTCTTTACCAGTTGCAGGATGTGTAAATGTATTAGTTCGGGACATATATTTACAGACTTTGCAGGACGACATGGGAATTTCCCAAACCTCAGGGGTAGACTATAAGATTTCCTAAATGGTCTACAACATAGTTCCCTTTCCAGAGTCAGATTATTTTTGTAAACAAATCTAGGGGCATCACCTATCACCTTGGATATGGTGTCATCAGAATGTAGTATAGCCCAATTCAGTTTGACAATGTCACAAACTAAGTTAATGTTACTGCTGTATTTCAAACAAAAACTCGATGTAGATCTATTATTCACCTTAGGATGCGATGACGTCACGTCCCTATTCAAAAAGGGGGTGCCCACTGTATCCCTTAGACTATCCACCTCCTCTACTCTCTGCACTATTTCTCTTTTACGATATCCCCTGTCTGATAGCTCATTCGCCAATCTATCCGTGGCCCGTACATAATCATTCTCCTGTATATGCAATCTGGATGTACGCAGGAATTGCCCTTTCATGGCATTTTCAAAAACCCTCTTGGGGTGCATACTTGTCCTATCAAGCAAATTATTCTTCCTGCATTCCTTCCTCTACATTAAAGAATCAGCCCTTCCCGTGGTTGTATCAAGAAAATCTATGCTAGATTTAGAAGTACGCATAGAAAATCTAAAGCATGTACTACTGCTCTCTAAATAGTTAACAAAATCCTGTAACAAAACATCTGTACCCCTCCAAAAAATAAAAATATCTACAAAGCGCTTATATAAAATCAAATGTGATCTATAAAAATGTTCAGAAAAAATCAAATTGGACTCCCAAACCGCTAGTACTAAATTTGCATAACTATTGGCATAGGGTGTGCCAATGGCGGCACCCTGTGCCTGCAAATAAAAAGTACCATCAAATATAAACACGTATTTCAATATTAGATCAAGTAAAGCACAAATAAGCTCAATCCGCTGATGTGTTAAACCAGTAACTCTATTTAAAAAACTTCAGAAACGTATTACACCAGTCAAACCCAACAATTGCCAGTCAATAAAAGCGATATAACTGGTGAAAAATTAGTGTCTGGTATTTTCTGTCTCATTCCTTGGAACCGGACACTCATTTTTCACCAGTTATATCGCTTTTATTGATTGGTATTTAAGAAACTTCTAATTGAGGCAACCCAAACAAATCTAGTATAATTGTAAACAACGCATTAATATCTAATGTTGCTAGTATATAAGTCCCATCATTCAAATCCAGTCCACGAGTACATTCACCAAAACATACTAGAAAATCTTCGGTCTCTCTCAAGACCACCGGCGCCTTTGTCAAATGAAGTTTTAATTCATGTTCAACAAACGTTGAAAGGGGCTCAGCGGCCCAACCTTTGCCAGCCACAATTGGCCTCATGGGTGGTTTAGATCTTGCCTTATGTGTCTTTGGTAGGCCATTGAATGATGGAATCAATGGATGTTCAACCATCAGGAAGTCATACATTTCCTTAGTTATTGTATCTGACATCAAAAACTCATGCAATTGAACATATATATTGCTGATAAAACCATTAATCTCATATCTAGTGATAGGTAAATCAGTATCCCGTTGACTCAAAAGTTCCTTCATACTAGATAGATATTCAGTAGTATCCATTACTACAATCGCCCCGCCCTTATCGGCGGGACATATACAAATATCCAGATTCAATTTAAGCTGTTCTAAAGCCATATAGTCTCCTTCAGTGACATTATAAAACTTTCTGCCACCTGGACATGTCAAAGCACCATAAATATCTTTCTCACAGACCTTGACAAAGGTCTCAAGTACAGGAGGAAGCTGGGGATTAAAAGAGCTGGGCTTCCTCAAACCCTCATCAAGGGGCTGAGAATTCCCATGAAATATAGTTTTAAGTGCAACATCCCTGGCAAGTTTGCGTAAGTCTATTAGCACATCACTAACCTGTGCTGATCTTGCTGGTACAAACAAGAGTCCTCGTTCAAGTATATGCTGTTGAGCCTCTGTTAAAATAAACAAAGAAATATTCAATATCAGCGTTTTCGTTGTTTCTGCCAAGCTCCCATCCCCTTCTGCTCGAAGGCCGGCCTCTGCTGTTTGTGTCCTCTGCTCACAGATCGTGTCGCTGATTGGTTCATCGGCAGCTTGAAGGGAACCGGTCAGTTCGGAAGTGCTGATGACAAAAAAGAAGTTGTTGCAGAAGTAAGGGTCCCACTCATTGTTTGTTTGGGTCTAGCCCCTCTTTGTCCATCAGTAGCTTGAACTTGTATACTGCTGCTACCAGTCAATACTGCCCCTTCATGATTAGGAGCTCCTGCCTCTTCAGAAGACCCCAATTCTGGCCGATCTCCCATCTCTTCCGTTGCAGCAACTTCAACTGTATCAGTCACTTCTCTGACTGGATCAGCATTAGATCGTAAATTATCTTTATCCACAGTTACTTGTCTAGTAATAGAGCGTTGCCATCTCTAAAGTCCTTCATATCCCTCTTGAGGTTTTTTTTCTTCAGGAGAGACAAACGCTCATCATAGGAAGCAAGATTTATAAAGAGATTCTCAATTTTGTCCACATATGGCTCACCATTAAATCGAACAGACAAGGTCTCTTGCAACCTAGTGGCAGTTTCAACAAGTTCTTGCTCCATAGGTGCAAAGAAATCATTAATTAAATGCAAATAGTTAAAACTCAGTTCAAAATTGAGACTTTGCCACTTACACAATAGTTTGGGGAAAGTATCCCCATACGTGGGCATCCGCAAAACTCTAAGTCCCCGAGGTGCAACTTTATAATGAAGGCACGCCTCAAAGTGTAGATGCTGCCACTGTGCTCCTTTCAGTTTATAAAGAATATTCTCCTGCTCCTTAAACAAAGTATCAAAGGCTTTCATCTCAGCAGTGTCCTCTCGCACAGTGGAAGTAGAACAAAACTCTGTTGCAAATAAAAGGGTTATTCACAACATGAACCGACCGTTCAAAGCAATATTGCTGTTGTAATTTTCCAGATGCTCGACCATCCAGATCCATAGTGCTGCTCTCAGCCACGGGTCGTAGTAAAGGCACCAAAAGAAATATGTAGACCAAACCAACACCAACGACTAAAGGTCTGTGCCAAATAAATAAATAAGGAAAACAGAAAATCACAGTACAACCACCACGGCAAGCAGCATAAAAATTCAAGGAGACTAAATAAGACTGTATTTAATAAAAATCAGGATAAGTGCTTTCACATAAAAATGCTTCATCAGATCCTCAGTATACACAAACCAACAAGTACATTTAAAAAGCACATACAAAAAGAAATTACCCTATCAAACAGCTAGGTCAATTAGTGATGTAATGGCTTCAGTTTCAATGCTGGCTTTAAAGGAACATTGTAATTTAAGCCTGGTGTTCTATGAGGCAGGAGCTCCTAATCATGAAGGGGCTGTAATGACTGGTAGCAGTAGTATACAAATTCAAGCTACTGATGGATAAGGAGGGGTTAGACCCAAACAAACAATGAATGGGGTCCTTTACTTCTGCAGCTTCTTCTTTTTTGTCATCAGCACTTCCGAATTGACCGGTTCCCTTCAAGGTGCAAATGAACCAATCAGCGACGCGATCTGTGAACAGAGGATGCAAACGGCGGAGGTCGTCCTTCAAGCAGAAGGGGATGGGAGCTTGTCAGAAACAACAAAAACGCTGATAGTGAATATTTCTTGTTTATTTTAACAGAGGCTCAACAACATATACTTGAACGAGGACTCCCGTTTGTACCAGCAAGATCAGCACAGGTTAGTGATGTGCTATAGACTTACGCAAATTTGCTAGAGATGTTGCACTTAAAACTATATTTCATGGGAATTCTCAGCATCTTGATGGGGGTTTAAGGAAGGCCAGCTCTTTTAATCCCCAGCTTCCACCTGTACTTGAGAACTTTGTCAAGGTCTGTGAGAAAGATATTTATGGTGCTTTGACATGTCCAGGTGGCAGAAAGTTTTATAATTTCACTGAAGGAGTCTATGTGGCTTTAGTTGTTGGTCTTTTCGGCTTTTCCCGGTTAGGGGTCGCCACAGTGGAACTCCGGTCTGCTAATGATTGGCAGTAGATTTTTATGGTGCCGGGTTGCTAGCCCAACCTTCAGCGAAGGCATGCCAATTCACGCATGTCTTTCGGAGCGACTCGACTGGGGGGAGGACATGCAGACTCCACACAGAAAGCACTCCAGCCTAGAATCGAACAGGAGAACCTCTTGCTGTGAGGCAACAATGCTACCGCTGTACCACCGAGGCTGACTATATGGCTTTAGAACAGCTTAAATTGAATCTGGATATTTGTATAGATCCCACCGATAAGGGCGGGGCGATTGTAGTAATGGATACTACTGAATATCTATCTAGTATGAAGGAACTTTTGAGTCAACAGGACACTTATTTACCTATTACTAGATATGAGATTAATGGTTTTATCAGCAATATACATGTTCAATTGCATGAGTTTTTGATGTCAGATACAGTAACTAAGGAAATATATGACTTCATGATGGTTAAGCATCCATTTATTCCATCATTCAATGGCCTACTAAAGATACATAAGGCCAGATCTAAACCACCCACGAGGCCAATTGTGGCTGGCAGAGGTTGGGCCACTGAGCCCCATTCAATGTTTGTTGAACATGAATTAAAACCTCATTTGACAAAGGCACCGGTGGTATTGAGAAAGATTTTCTAGCATGTTTTGGTGAATGTACTCGTGGACTGGATTTGAATGATGGGACTTGTATACTAGTAACATTAGATGTTAATATGCTGTTTACAATTATACCAAATTTGTTTGGGGTTGACTCAATTAGAATTTTTTTAAATAGAGTTGCTTTAACACATCAGCGGATTGAGCTTATTTGTGCTTTACTTGATTTAATATTGAAATACAACATGTTTATATTTGATGGTACTTTTTATTTGCAGGCACATGGTGTTGCCATGGGTACACCCTGTGTGAATGGTTATGCAAATTTAGTACTAGCGGATTGGGAGTCCAATGTGATCTTTTCTGAACATTTTTATAGATTACATTTGATTTTATATAAGCGCTTTTTAGATGATATTTTTATTTTGTGGAGGAGTACAGATGTTTTGTTACAGGATTTTAACTATTTAAAGAACAGTAGTACATGTTTTAGATTTTCTATGCATACTTCTAAATCTAGCATAGATTTTCTTGATACAACCATTTCCATTAATGTCATGGGAAGGGTTGATTCTTTAATGTATAGGAAGAAATGCAGGAAGAATAATTTGCTTGATAGGACATGTATGCGGTTTTTGTAAATGTCATGAAAGGGCAATTCCTGCGTACATCCAGGTTGCATCACAGGAGGATGACTATGTACGGGCCAAGGATAGATTGGCGACTGAACTATGACAGGTGATATCATAAAAGAGAAATAGCGCAGAGAGTAGAGGAGGTGGATAGTCTTAAGGGATACAGTGGGTATCCCCTTTTTGAATAGGGATGTGACGTCATCGCATCCTAAGGTGAATAATAGACCTGCATCTAGTTTTTGTTTGAAATACAGCAGTAATATTAACTTAGTTTGTGATATTGTCAAACAGAATTGGGCTATACTGCGTTCTGATGACACCATCTCCAAGGTGGTAGGTGATGCCCCTATATTTGTTTACAAAAATAATCTGATTCTGAAAAGGGAACTATGTTATAGACCATTTAGGAAATCTTATAGTCTACCCCTGAGGTTTGGGACGTTCTCATGTAGGTCCTGCAAAGCCTGTAAATATATGTCCCGAACTAATACATTTACACATCCTATAACTCGTAAAGACTATGTTTTTCGGGTACATGCTGACTGCAGGACAGCTAATTTAGTGTACCTTGCGACTTGTAATGACTGTGAGTCATACTATGTGGGTAAAACTAATCAAAAATTGAAGGATCGTGTCCTGCAGCACATAGGGGACATAATGAGAATGAGTTGTTTAAGCGCCCTTACAGTGGGCATTCTTTTAAGTTCACTGTGATAGAGGTAATACCAGAGTCTGCCAGAGGTGGGAACATAGTCAGTAGAACAGAATGTGTGGAGATGAGGTGGATTGCCACATTACAGGCACATAGAACACCAGGCTTAAATTACAATGTTCCTTTAAAGCCAGCATTGAAATTGAGGCCATTACATCACTAACTGACTTAGCTGTTTGATAGGGTAATTTCTTTTTGAATGTGCTTTTTAAATGTACTTGTTGGTTTGTGTATACTGAGGATCCGAAGAAGCATTTTTATGTGAAAGCGCTTATCCTGATTTTTATTAAATAGTCTTCTTTAGTCTCTCTTAATTTTTATGCTGCTTGCCGTGGTGGTTGTACTGTACTTTGCTGTTTTCTTTATATATTTATTTGGCACAGTATGACCGTTAGTCGTTGGTGTTGGTTTGGTCTACATATCTATGACAACAGTCTAGTTTAGCAAGTTGTATGCCAACATCATTCCTGTGCAACTAGTTTTTCCTTTTTTCTCGGTTTGTTCTTCCTTAAAAAAGTGTTTACTGCCCTTAAGGATGGAAAACTATATTTCCACAGTACTGGGTTTTGTTGTCTGTCTATATGTGTCTGTGTATATATGGGTGTTTTATGTGTATACATATATAATATGTTTATATTTTCTGTATTCGATTATGCTCGTATCTACCAGTGCCTCAATAACTTCTCTTCTTTTTGCAGTAACAGCTTCGGCATTCTTTGAAAATATTCTTAGCTTTAACTGCAAGTTTTCTTTCTATTTTTTAAGACATTAACTCTTGCAGGGCACGATTATTATAGGCAGGTGCTAAGAATCAAACATCTTCAACAGTAATTTGATGGGAATCACATTTTTGCGTACATTGATTGCTGTACTGTAAATATAAAATGACTCCCTACATGCTTTACTTCTTTTCAGAATTAACTTGTTTTAAAGTTCAATAGTAGCCGTTATGTATTTCTTTCTGTAGTCTGCAAATCTTTCAGCAATGGCCCTCTGAATTGGGTGGAGCACTTTTTTTTCTGTCCTTTTGGAGTCCTATTGTTATGTTGTTCTAAAATTGTATTTTTGTATTCATGGGCACTTGGCACCTTGACCTATGCATACTGTCTATACACGTTTTAAGGAATTCATGCACAGTATTAACTTGCATTTCTTGTGTTTCATTTAGTCTGGATCCTGATCTCTTCCTGCTTCCATCATCTGCAAAGTTACCATGTTAAGTGATTGAAGTATCATTCCATCATCATCAGATCACACAGCCTTGGACTACCACAAATGTTGCAGTCTTTGAGCAGAACAGAATTTTAGCAAGTGTTGCTTTTGCCATTATCTTCACACAGAATTTCATTATCTACAGATAGGCTCAAGTCTTTCAAAAAAGTAGGTGAAGATAAGAACTAGTCAGCAAGCTGTTAGTCCATACAGAAGCATCAAAGGGAGTAGGTAACAGAGTCTGGGTGTGCAACCGCATCTAGGATTGACTTCTCTCTGAAGTTTATCCCCACAGCATTGGACTGTACTCTTGCCAACCATGTTGTCCTCTGCAAAGAGGTGATTGACTAGGTCTTTGTCTTAAGGCATCAGTGAGGTGTTAACTGAGGAGTCACCCATTTATGGTAATGAAAATTTATGGTTGGTTCCATATCCTACAGATTTGCCTACATACCTAATAAGCATGGAGTAAGAGATTTAAAGTACAACTTTTTTGGTATTTGTATTTAAGTGATGGAAAGCTGCTTCCCTCAGGATTAATGGGAAGTTTCCTCCTTTTTCCTGTCCACTCCGTGAAATAAAGTTGTTTAAGCTTCCGGATTGTTGGGGAAGATATTTTGTAACCAGGTCCATGAGAAGAAGTTACTGTACTGTTGTATTTGTTAGTCGGGCTAGAACACTGATCCATATGGCTCAGCCTGGGTCCATTTTCAGACTCGGGGAAAGGTTTTAAGTGAAAAAATGAACATGAGAATTCATTCAAACTCAGTTTTCATAAACGTTAAGTGAGATTTTTTTTTTGCAGGGCACAAGGACTGTTACACTACACATCTACCCTACTTATAATTCCACTCTGTGATTACACAACCATGGAGAAAGGGTAAAGACCATGGGAAGGAAAAGACATTCTCACTCAACAATTTGATGCGCAAAACATATCTGCAACATTTTGTTTCCAAAAGCATTATATACAAACAGAAACAAAAAGCAACCCACAATGTGAAATTTAAATCTATGCTTGTCACTGTTAACTGCTTTTGTAAGTAGTTTCTTTTTTCTCCTCGCCTTTCATTCTTTAAAAAATAAATAAATAAATATATATATATATATATATATATATATATAAAACATACACATATATATACAGTGCAATGAAAAAGTATTTGCCCCCTTCCTGATTTCTTTTTTTTTTTTGCATGTTTGTCACACTTAAATGTTTCAGATCATCAAGCAAATGTAAATATTAGACAAAGATAACTCAAGTAAACACAAAATGCAGTTTTTAAGAGATTATTTTATTTATTAAGGAAACAAAACTATCCAAACCTACATGGCCCTATTTGGAAAAGTAATTGCCCCCTAAACCTAATAAATGTTTGCGCCACCCTTAGCAGCAACAACTGCAGTCAAGCGTTTGCGATAACTAGCAATGAGTTTTTCACATCGCTGTTGAGGAATTTTGGCCCACTGTTCTTTACAGAATTGTTTTAATTCAGTCATATTGGAGGGTTTCCGAGCATGAACTGCCTTTTTAAAGTCATGCCACAGCATCTCAATTGGATTAAAGTCCAGACTTTGACTTGGCCACTCCAAAACCTTCATTTTGTTTTTTTAAGCCATTCAGAGGTGGACTTGCTGATGCATTTTGGATCATTGTCCTGCTGTAGAACCCAAGTGCAGTTCAGCTTGAGGTCATGAACTGATGGCCGGATATTCTCCTTCAGGATTTTTTGGTAGAGAGCAGAATTCATGGTTCCATCTATAACAGCAAGTTGTCCAGGTCTAGCAGCAGCAAAGCAGCCCCAGACCATCACACTACCACCACCACGTTGGACTGTTGGCATGATGATCTTTTTCTGAAATGCTGTTACTTTTACGTCAGATGTAATGGGACGCACACCTCCCAAAAAGTTCAACTTTTGTTTCGACAGTCCACAGAATATTTTCCCAAAAGTCTTGGGGATCATCAAGATTTGTTTTGGCAAAAGTGAGATGAGCCTTTGTTCTTTTTGGTCAACAGTGGTTTTCACTTTGGACCTCTGCCATGCATGCCATTTTTGCCCAGTCTCTTTCTTATGGTTGAGTCATGAACACTGACCTTAACCGAGGCAAGTGAGGCCTGCAGTTCTTTAAATGTTGTTCTGGGTTCTTTTGTGACCTCTTGGATGAGTTGTCGCTGTGCTCTTGGGGTAATTTTTGCAGGCCGGCCACTCCTGGGAAGGTTCAATACTGTTCCATGTTTTCTCCATTTGTGGATAATAGCTCTCACCGTTGTTCACCGGAGTCCCAAAGCTTTAGAAATGGCCTTGTAACCTTTTCCAGACTGATATATGTCAATTACTTTGTTTCTCATCTGTTCCGGAATTTCTTCAGATCGCGGCATGATGTCTTCTTTTTTGGTATCTTTTGACCTACTTCACCTTGTCTGACAAGGTTCTATTTAAGTGATCTCTCGATTCAACAGGTCTAGCAGTAATTGGGCCTGGGTGTGGCTAGTGAAATTGAACTCAGCCTTCCAAAAAATGTGATTAACCACAGTTTCTTCATGATTTAACAAGGGGAGCAATTACTTTTTCACATAGGGCCATGTATGTTTGGATATTTTTTTTTCCTTAATAAATAAAATCATCACTTAAAAACTGCATTTTGTGTTTACTTGGGTTATCTTTGTCTAATACTTAATTTTATTTGATGAGCTAAAACATTTAAGTGTGACAAACATGCAAAAAAATAAGAAATCAGGAAGGGGCAAATGCTTTTTCATTGCACTGTATATGTATTTTATATCGTCCTAGATACTTTAATGTTAATTAGACTTTATAGTTACAGTTTTTCAGTGTTGTTGTTGCTGTTAGTGTTTTGTTCCTAACATCTGATCTGATATTGTTAATCCTCGTTCATTCCTTACGTGTGGGTAGCTGGTTCTGACCTCGGGACAGAGCTGGCCTTCTTCCAAGTTCACGCCAGCTACAAACTCTCAAGCTAAACTCTTAGCCAGAATTCACCTCTCTGTTACCTCAGATTTTATTTGCCGCATCGCCATTTGGTCATGTCAAGCTACTTCTCTTGAGCTAAGTACAATATTTTTCTTCATATCTAAGTTCGAAGACAAGTTTTTTTTTTCACAAAAACATTATTAGACAGTTATCTCTTACCTTATCACATTTAGCGACAACCTTTTTCTAATCCTTTTCATCTCTTCCTCTCTTCTTACCGCGAGGTAATTCCTTTTTTTACCATCGTTGGTAAACCCCTTTCCTTTTTACCTTTGGGTATTTTTCTAGTTTCTCCTTCTTTCCTTCCAACCATGGCAGATAAAAGAGGTAGTCCAGGGTTTAAAAGATGTTTGGATTGTGGCCATAAATTACCTACTTCAGATGCACATTCCCTATGTGTCTACTGCTTGGGTGTGCCTCACTTAACAGTTGACCCGCCTTGCGGTATTTGTAAGAACTTTTCTAACAGGATGTTAATTGAAAGAAAAAATAAATTAATATTGAAGGGGCAACTTAAATCTCCCTTTTCAGAGGCTATTTCTGGGTCGGGAGGCTTCAACCCCTCCAAGATCCCATAAGAAAAAGAGTGATGAACACAAAAAGGCCAAGTTTCTTCCTTCGTCCCCAGCTGGGGACTCTCAGGAACCGAGGCCTAAGAAAGCTAAGCTTTCCAGTTCGGATTTGACTTCTTCGGCTCCAGCGCTTTCAGTGCCTAGACTGGCACCGAGGCCATCAGCGCCATCTGCAACTTCGGCACCGATTAGTGTGCCCCATACCGCATCGGTACCGAGGAGCTCCTCATTTCAGACTCCTTTACCGACACGACTGTTCAGTCGATGCAGACTGTTACGACGTCGATGGATGTTTCGACGCCAATTCCTTTTTTGGCTCCGACAACTTACCCGGTACCAACCCTGTCGGTACCGACCATTCAGTTTTCGTCACCGATGTTTTTGGCTCAGACCTTAGCGCCGACAACCACTTTGGTACCAACCTCGTCAGTGCATACCATGACTTTGGCACCAATGATTTCCTCAGTGCAGACCAGTAGTTCAGACCATTACAGCTCCATTGATGATGTTCTTCGCGTTTCACTTTTGCAGTCATTACACATAGTATCCCAAGGATACAGATTTCATTTCCTCACGTTGCCAATTCCAAACAGATGGCCAGACCTGCCCCCAAATCAGTGGGCAGAGGCCCAGAAACAAGTACTTTCCCTCATGAGCATGGGGGCTATTCAACCAGTCCCAGAAGAGGAAAAGGGGCAAGGTTTCTATTCAAGACTTTTCCTGGTTCCCAGAAAAGACAAATCATGGCGTCCAATACTGGACTTATTTCTGGACATTCCAAAATTCAAGATGCTGACTCTTCACCACTTACTTCCTATGCTAGGCAAAGATGCCTAGTTGGCAACTCTAGATTTAAAAGAGGCTTACCTGCATATCCCAATCAGGGAGTCTTGCAAAAGATACCTCCGCTTCAAAGCAGGCTACTTGCATTACCAGTTCTCTGCACTGCCCTTTGGTTTATCTACTGTGCCCAGGGTCTTTACAAAGTGCCTGGCTCCAGTAATTGCATTTTGCAGGCAAAGAAATATTCAAATGTATCCCTACCTGGACGATTGTCTAACTCAGGCAGAAAACAAGGACACTCTTCTGAACCATCTGGCGTTTGTAAAAAGGGTTCTAACTTGTCTAGGGTACACCATAAACGAAAAGAAATCTCAACTGGTACCCTCTCAAAAAAATTACATTCCTGGGTGCAAGCTTGAATACAACTGCCCAGATGGCTTTCCTTACGCCAGAAAAGCAAATTCATTTGGTGACTTACTTCAAACAAGTGGCCACAAAAACCCTGCTTTCTGCAAGGCAAATACTGCAAGCCTTGGGGTTCATGGCCTCTTGCATTCTTCTAATTCCATATGCAAGACCACTACTCCATCTTTATCAGTTCCTCCACTGACTCCTTTCAAGGTCTCAGAGCCGTTGGATCCGAGTTACCCAGGCCCATCGGCTTCAAATCTGAGGATATCTTTGATCTGCAGCTTGCTCTGAGCTCTTCAGTTCAGTCAGATCAGGAGAGCTCTCGGAGCTGATTCTACCCTTTCAGGTCCAAGGTGCTTTATTCGATTCCAAGGTTTTCAGAGCCATCTCTACACTTCAGAGCCTTGGCAGTGGTCAGTTTGGCTCCAACTTCAGCCTAGGGTGGACAGTCCTCAGGGCAGGGTGGGATCGTGGATCAGAGACATGCTGTCTTGGGATCTGGGATCTTATCCCTCGCTGGGCAGTCTGCCTTTGCGACCATGGAGAGAGCCCTGTCTGCAGTCTTAACTCAGATGATGCCTACCCCATGGGATCCTGTCTGTACATCTGTCCTATCTATGCATCTGGAGTCTCAACTATCCTGTCCACAGAAACAGCCGGTACCGAAACCCCAGATTTCCCATCAGAGTATCCCCACTTCTTCTGACACCACCCCAAAGTTCCCACTGAGGAGGTCCCACTGAGGAGGTCCCTAAGAAGAAAACATGTAAGAGTAAACATTTAGAGTCCCCCAAATCTGTCTCTGAAAATACAGATTTTGAGGAGGAGGAAGGGTTCCCCACTGCCAACTCCTGAGGATGTCTCATTTGGAGATATCCGAGAAATCCTGAAACTGAGAGGTGGTTAGAAAAGTCCAATCTTTCAGAAGAATCTGTACTCCTGGAGGCATTCGGTACCAGCCCATCTACCTCCTGGGTGACCCCACTCATCGATGAGCTCATTAACTTGGTTTCATGGTGGGCATGTAAGGATCCAGACACCACTGAGCCAGTTCCCAGGAAACCCAATAAAACCATGACAGCTCCAGATGAATACACAGTTTTGGTCCAGAGGTGTGCCTGTTGCTGCCGTTGTCATGGCGGCAGCCACTAAGGAGGAGCTTGCAAAAGAAAGATACTCTTTTCATCCCCCCAAAAAAGAGCCTCAGGTGAAGGATAGAGTTAGGAAGCATGTCTGTGCTTCAGCAAACTTTGCTTTTAGGTCCCTGAACTATTTAGTACACTTCACAAGGCTACAGAGGTATCTGATTAAGGAGCTAACAGACACCTTCGCAGGATCCATTTCTGAAGAGGTGAAAACATCTGGCAGTTATCAGTTGGCTACCTTGCAATTGATGTACAATTCCTTCCTTGTTTTCAATTCTTATGGCCTCATTTAATTCATCAACCCTGGATTCTGGGCCCAGCTCCAGATCTGATCTCTCAACTGACAGGCATGATTCATTCGAGTCTTCTGAATCTCAAGCTGATGGCTTGGTTTCTCCTTTTCCAGTAATAGCCAGACAGTCTATGCTGTCGTCTCCTGTTAGCCACATTTTGTTATCTTCCCTTAAACCATCTACAAGGAAACTTTGTCGGTAAACGGAAGGGATTTGTACACTGGGCTGTTCAGAATCATATCATCCCAGTTTCTGCCCCAATTCATAGTATTCTCTACTTCTTCCCACTACTTTTTAATCAAGGAGCCAGTACTTCATCAGTTAAAGTTCAGTTGACGGCAATTTCTAATTTACATAGTGGATTTGCTGGTTCCTCACTTGCTTCTCATAAACTTTGTAAAACTTTTTTTTCGAGGTACACTCCTTTTAAAACATCCATTTAAAGATCTTACTCTCCATGGGATCTTAATCTGGTACTGCAGTCCTTGATCCTATCCACCCTTTGAACCTGCACATGACTGTTGTCTTAAATTTCTTTCTTGGAAAACTTTATTTTTGTTGGCCATTACTTCTTCAAGACGAAATTCAGGTTTTGTCTGTGAACCCCCCATATTTAATTTTGCATAAAGTTAGGGTTACACTACAAAGTAATGCATCTTCTTTGCCCAAAATAGTATCAGAGTCCCATATTAACCAGTCAATCAATTTACCGGTCTTCTTTCCAAATTCCTTGGGAATCTTTATTGTCTCTCAGTCCCTCTGTTAAACTGGCTTCTCTTGTCTCTCTGTGGACATTGAAGACTTAATGGGTTTTGCTGAAGGAGTATTTCAACCCTTTAATGTTTTGAAATTCTGTATCTTCACTGACTTCAAATAGAAAATGAAAAATAATTCAATCTCTCTCTCTATTTCTGACACTGATTCCTAGTCAGAAGAACAGGGACTAGAAGAGGAGGGTTTTCTTCAGAAATTATATTCAAGCTGAATATTCTGAGAAAGGCATTTCCTCAGATTTTCAGTCATAGGAGTTATCTTTGTCTGGAACTTTTGCTGAAATTAAATAAATCTGAAGTTGACTTCATTTGGACTTCAACCTGTGGGTTTTAGATCCTTCCTGGGATCCGACTTGGCTGTATACCCCAGCCTTGGCACCAAAAACTGAGCTCCTCCACTCCTACCTATAATGCCCCACTCTCCCTCCACCCCCCACCCCCAGATCTCATTTACCGCTCGTCTGAACAGTCAATGGGTCCATCTCTGAGCTTCCTTCTGGGAATTTTTTCTGTGGTTTTCTGGTGCGAGAGTGCATTATTTTTATTGTTAATATTTTTTTTCCTATCTCCTGCTTCTTTTTAGTTCGTTACTTTAAAAAATAAATAAATAAATAGTGTAGAAGTAGGGTTTCTTGTAAAAGTAGACGTAGGGTCTCTCTTTTTCTTTCCCTCTTCTCAGTAATGTGTTTATACTTCCTGGTGCCCTGCAATGGCTGATCCTAAGCCAGCAGGCTTTAAGAAGTGCACAGAGTGCAGGCATAAAATTCCACCTTCTGATGCCCACACACTGTGTGTGGTTTGTCTAGGACCATTTCAATTCCTCCTGTTCTACATGCGTGGGCTTTAATCAGTGTGTGCTTAAAGACAGGAGGAATAAGTTAATCCTGAAGGGTCTTCTCTCTTCCGCCATTCCTTTTTTGGCAGTGTCCTCTTCAGGGGCTCAAACCCCCACCAAAAAAGCTAACAACAAGGACAAGGCGAAGAAGCAGTCTCCCAACAGGGCTTCAGCTCCTGTGGCAGAACTGCCCGCCTTCTTCAGCTCCTCGACTCTTATCTCCATGTTTTTCACCAGAGCCAACGGGCCCTCTCCCGAAGTCTTCTATCTTGGCATTGCCAAGGCACCACTCCAGGCTGGGGTCAATGGCTTCTTCTGCCAGGTCCTCCCAGAGCCTCTAAGAATTTGAGGTGTACGGGCTGATGAGGAAATTTTTAAAGGAGCAGATTCAGTTGGGAGTTTTGTCTGCTCCTGCTCCCTGGAGCCGTGAACACTCAGCCTACATTCATGCCTATTTCTCCTTCTCCAATCTGCCCTTTGGTTTTGGAGCCCTCTGGTCTGAGGATCCTGAGTGTTGAGATATCTGCGCCGATAGGTACCTGAACTTCGACTCTTGACTGTCAGCTTGAGTAGTTAGGCTCCAGTGTCATCGGGCCTGACTGACTCTCGGAGCCGTAGCTTTGGCGTCTGGTCAGCGGGTTTGGCTTCAACTGCCAGGCTTTTGGAGCTGGCCCTCCCCTTCGGCTCTTGATAGTTTGGTTCTGACTCCACCTTCAGTGCCGGGAGCAGCAGGGGTTCATCCATGCTTCAATGTCAGTGGCTTCATCCCCGACGGAGTTGCCCTCGGAGTCTCGTTCATCTTCGGCTTTCGAAGTAGTAGAGAGGATTCTCTTGGCCCCTGCAAAAGTCTTGACTCTCCTTCCTTCGAATCTGACACCACTCGCTTCTGAGTTGGCCACTGTGGATCCCTCTCTCCTGTCTTTTTTTGGGACAGCCTATTCCAAGAAGCTTTCAGGGGCTTCTCTTCAGCAGCACCCGAGTCTTCCAACACTTCCCCAGTGCATCCCTCCGAGGAGGTGCACCAGAAACACACAGACAAAAGGAGGCACTTGAATTCCCCACCAGAATCCTTGACTGATGAAATGGACTTGGATGAAGGGGAAGGTCCCCCACATCCCCACCTGTGGATGTCTCTTTTGAGGACATCATGGAGATTCTTTGGCAAGAATGTGGGTGGTCTGTCCACAAAACCAACTCTGATGAGTCCATGTTCCTGGAAGCCTTTGGAACAAGTCCATGTACATCCTGGATTCCCCCCTGCAGACCCTCTGATTGACATGATATCCCACAGGGCTTGGAAGGAATCGGACACAGTAGTGCCCTTACCAAAGTGCCCAGATAAGATACTTAGCACCCCCTGGACAGGCTCCATTGGACTAAGGGTGCCCTGGCTGATGTGTCATGGTGGCAACAGCTGCAAAGAAAGATCTGGCCCAGGAGAGCTCTTCAGTTCATCCTCTGGGCAGATTCGGTAAGCGGATCTACAGACCTTTTCTCTGTGTGTGCTGAATTATCTGGCACGTGATCAGACTTCAGAGAGACCTTAAGGAAATCTCTGATTCTACCCCAGGTTCCATGTCTGAAGAGGACAAGAAGATCTCCTTCTCCAGAATGGCCATCCTCTGCTCTATCTCCCAACACATTCATGAGGTTACTTTCACACGTGGCAGAGTGTACCTCTTGGGCGGCCGGTTCAGGCATTGCCATTAGACATCACACCTGGATGTGGCTATGTGAATTCTTGGAACACTTCAAGGTGCCCTTTATCAATGCGCTTTTTGATGGGTTATCTCTTTTTGGTCCCACAGTTAGAGAGGCGCTCTGCTAGTGTGAGAAAGATAGAAAAATCTTGTCTGCCATTGGAATACGCTTTTCTATTCCAGGAATCAGAGTGGGGGTAAAAAGGTATGGTTTCAAAAGTCTGAAGGTGCTTTCCAGGACTCTCAAGGAGACTTTTTCCCTAGAAGCAGAGAGGGAAATGATTCCAATGGCAGACGCCACCCCAGTGGGGGAAGGGGTCCAATAAATCAGGGGTCTTGAGACATGTTCTCGGACAGGCCCTTTCAATAATCCTGAAGGATTGCCCAACTGCTGTACTCTGGAGGCAGTAGGGGGATGTCTTTTCTTACACCCAGCAGTGTGAGAAGCCATCACTGCCGATCATTGGGTGTTGAAGACAATATCCAGAGTTTACAGCATCTCAATGATGATCTTCGTGTTTCACTGTTGCAGTCATCACATTTGGGTTATTCCTGCCAGGGTAGCCCTCGGCTGGCCCGAATACTAGAGGCTTAGTATATCTGCGTCAGTTGCTGTCATTTCAGGACTGACGTCAGGTCTTCAGTAGTATAAAGCAAGGCAGCCGACGCCATTACATCAGTCTTTCTTGCTGTGGAGCCCGAAGCAGAAGCAGTTCGCATGAGTGCCAGTCAGCCGCTACCTGAGTTTCGTCTACCGTTTTGAAGTTGAAGTCTTGTAAAGTTAAGTACCCCGTTGGGGATCATTTTTTTCTTGCACTAACAGACATCAGAAAAAGTTAACAATTGTTTCGCCTGTGGAAAGCAAATACCACACAGTGACTTTCATTCATACTGCGTCACTTGTTTAAGCCCAGACCTCAACGTCCCCGGCTGTCACTTCTGTGCTTTGTTCAATGCCAGAACTATCCATCGTCAGGCCCTTATTTTAGCTAGATGTTTTTGCTTACAGTCCTCGAACTCCGATGTGGCATAGTAAGCCATCCAACAGCAGATCTTCTGAAAAAACATAAAGAAAGAGAGATGGACTGCACAGGTCCAAACCTAGCAACGATGCTTCTGTTAAGGTAATCATCAGTTCTCCAGTCCTCAGTGAGGCGCTTTCGCAGCCCCTGTTGCCTGCTTCTGTGGATTCGGAGGCCACTACAGAGACCCTGTCAGAGTCCGGTATGCCGCAAAACTCTTCTTCGACTAAGGATCCTGCGGTCGTCTCTACCTTTGATGGGTCCGGAGCTGCTGAGCAGGCACCGACTTCTGAGGAAGTCCTTCACACTACCGATTCTGTACACAAAATGACATCATCTTTCGCGACTACCGTTCTTTCAAAAAATACCGAGTTTCTTAGGCCCAGGGTACGAACCACACCCAAGAAACAGATGACCCACTCTCAGGCACCTGCTTCCTTGCCTCAGTCTCAAATGCTTAAAATGGTGGAAGATCGTATCATCCTGATCATGGGAAGCCAAGCTACCCCCTCCAAAAGGAAAAGAGATCTGTCCCCTGTAGTTTTGTCTGAACAAGATTCAGATGACTGATTCATCTGAATATGAAGGCATGCAACCTCTCTCTACTTATGAGGATTCTTATTCAGAGGATTCGATCCCTTCCACATCTCCCCCAGAGGATTTCTCCCATACCTTAAGGGAGCATTTCCAATGGGAGAGTCAGGACTACCCTCAGTCTAAAAAGAGACGCAGGGAATTCTTAGATCTTTCACAGCACAGACCCTTGGCCATCCCAGCAGTCCTGGATGTTGTGGAGGATGTTTTCCTGGAATCCAGCTTGACTCCTGACACCCTCCCTCTTGCACCCAGAAAACCAGACCGGTACTATAGAGTCCCTGACTCTTACAAATTTCTTTTTAAAAATCCTACTGTTGACCCTGAGGTAATTTCTCAAGGGCCTGAAGGGATTAAAGCACCCCCTGCTAAGAATCCCACACCCTCAGATAGGGATTCCCGAGCACTAGACAGATGGGGTAAAAAAGTATACACCTCAGATACTCACCTCAGCTACTCTTGCTATCAGGGCACTAAATTGTCAATGTCAGTTCCATATGCTAAAATTTCAGCAACATACCCTGGAACACCTCAAACAGAAAATGTCTTCCTTTCCTGCTTGTGCAGATTCTAAAGAGTTACAAGAGTTAATGCATTCAAGTCAAGTAACTAAACGCACCTTGCACTGTGGTTTTGATGCCCTAGAAGCTTCTTGCAGGGCAGCAGTTACCGGATCTGTCATTAGCTTCTTGCAGGGCAGCAGTCACCAGATCTGTCATTAGAAAGCATGCGTGGCTTAAGGAACAGCCCTTGCCAGACCATGTGAAATCTAAATTGTTGGATGCCCCCTTGCACAAAGACAACTTATTTGGCACTAAGGCTGAAGAGGTCTTAAAAAAGATGGAAGAAAAAGCAAAATCTATGCAGACAGTTAAGGATTTCTTACAGGTCCAGCCACCCAGGTTTAGCAGGCATTGTCCTACCAAGCACTGGTCCTTTTCTGCTCCCACTAAGCCAGTCCAGCCCAGACACTGGGGAACCAGACCCCCCAGACAGCAGCCACAGGGAATGCAGAGATCTAAGCAGTGGACTACCTCCACTTCAAAACCAGGGAGTTCTAAGCTACTCCCTTATGGTAAGAACTCACAATGACTCACCTCCCCCACCCCACCCTTCCCACCTTCACTTACCCCTAGGAGGAAAACTCTCATTTTTCGCAAGCACCTAGGCCACCATTACCAATGACCGCTGGGTTCTCAACATAGTGTCCCAGGGATAAAAATGTTCTTCCACACCTTTCCTACCCCAAAAGGGCTCCCAGTTCTACTGCCAAACCTTTGGGCAGAGGCGCAAAAGCAACTCCTTTCCCTGCCCTATGTGAGGGTAGTCGAGCACGTTCCTGCAGAACAGAGAGGCCAAAGTTTCTACTCCAGACTTTTTTTGTTACCCAGAAAGGAGGGTACGTGGCGCCCCATCCTCAGTCTATCCATTCTAAACACTTTCCTGGTGATCCCAGAATTCAAAATGCTCACCCTCCAGCAGCTGCTACCCATGCTCTCCAAGGATGCTTGGCTAGCCACCCTAGATCTAAAAGAGGCCTACCTCCATATTCCTATCAGGGAATCATGCAGGAAATATCTCCATTTCAGGGAAGGGTCTCAGCACTTTCAGTTCTCTGCACTTCCCTTTGGCTTATCTACTGCTCCCAGAGTTTTCACAAAATGTCTGGATCTGGCCATTGCCTTTTGCAGACAAAGACATATCCAGATTTACTCATACTTACACGACTGCCTTTTTCAGGCAGACAGCCAGGAAAAGCTGCTCAAGCACCTGGCCTTTGTAAAGTCCCTACTAACCTCCCTAGGGTACACAATCAATGAAAAGAAATCCAAACAAGTGCCCACCCAAAGGATTATATTCCTGGGAGCAAGCCTGGACCCAGCATCCCAGATGGCATTCTTTACACCTCAAAAGCAAACTTTCCTGACAGCCTAGTTCTCTCAGTTAGCCACCAGACCCCAGCTGTCTGCAAGGAAGATCCTGCAAACTCTGGGGTTCATGGCATCTTGCATACTACTCATTCCATATGCCAGACTGCATATGAGGAAACTTCAGTGGTACTGAAAAAGCCTTTGGTGTCAACACTCTCAAGACCTGGAAACTCTTATACCTATAATTCCTTGCCTCAGAAAAGATTTTCTTTGGTGGGCAACAGCATGCTCCCACAACAAGGGACTTCCTTTCTCAATACTCCCCGCCACCCAGACCCTCACCACAGATGCATCAGACTATGCCTGGGGTGCACACCTGGACGGCAGGTGCATACAGGGCCAATGGAGCCCACAGCAAATCCCTCTGCACATCAACCAAAAAGATGATGGTTGTCCAGCACACTTTGATAGCTTTCAAGCCCCTTCTCTCCCCAGAGGCTCTCCTGATCAAAACAGACAACACCACTGTAATGTGGTATATCAACAAGCAGGGAGGGACTCACTTCTATCTTCTGTGCAAGCTGGCCCTGACCCTTTGGCACAAAGCCTCTGCCATGCAACTCCACCTGTTAGCACAATTCCTACTAGGTTTTCTCAACTCTCTGGCAGACCAATTAAGCAGAAATCTTCTGGACCCACATGAGTGGCAGCTCAACAGAAGAACCTTCACCCTAATAACTCAGAAATGGTGCACCTCGAAAGTCGACCTCTTCCAACCGTCAGCTCAACAAATTCTGCACCAGGGAGCATCACTGCATGACATGGAATGTGGATGCCCTGTCCTTTCCCTGGGTCAGTCTATCGGTCTGTGCCTTTCCTTCACTACCTCTCATCCCGAAGGAACTGCTCAAAATAAAGATGGAAAACCCAAGGACAATTCGTATAGCTCCAGACTGGCCTCACCAGCACTGGTACCCCTTGCTGCACAGCCTGTCCCCACTGCCACCATGGCATCTTCCTCAGATTCCAAACTTCCTGACCCCGAGGGAAGGGGAATTCATGCATCCCCAATTGCAGACAATAAGTTTGGCAGCTTGGCTTATTCCTTAACCCCCGATCTATCTGCCAACCTCAGTAAACTGGTACTAGATGTTATACATGAGGCCAGACTTCCTAGCACTAGAAAGTCTTGTGCTGACAAATGGAAAGGGTTCTGCATCTGGATTCAGGCTAAGGGAGCCAATACTGCACAACCCTCCCTCCCTCCTGGATTACTTAACTGATCTACTACACCTATTAAAATTTATGCCTCTGCTCTCTCTGCTTATTTTCCCACTGAGCAGCCCCTTTTCCCACACCCCTTGATCAAACAGTTCCTAAGAGGGGCTAGCAACTTGAGGCCACCCATAAGAGCACCAACACCAGCTTGGGACCTTAACTTTGTGTTGGAAAAGCTCACCCTAGCCACCTTGGAACCAGCTTCTTCTGCAGAGCTAAAATTTCTCTCCTGGAAAACAGCTTTCTTTCTGACCATCACTTCAGCTAGAAGAGCCTCCGAGCTGCAAGCACTCATGGCTGTGGAACCCTTCATTATCTTCCATGCTGACAGGGTATCCCTTAGGACTAACCCATCCTTCATGCCCAAGGTGGTGTCCAGTGTGGCTGTCAACCAGTCCATTCATTTGCCCACCTTTTTTCCTAATCCCCAGAACAAGGGGGAAATGATCCTGCACTCCCTAGATGTGCACAGACAGCTCAGATTCTATCTAGACAGGACTAAATCCTTCAGAAAGTCTGATCAATTGCTGGCTAGCTTTGCTACAGGGGCAGAATGCAAAGCCATCTCCAAACAAACCATTTCCAAATGGATAGCACACTACATCCATTTCTGCTACAAACAACATGGAAAGCTTCCCCCAAGGGTGTCAGAATTAACTCCACCAGAGCAGCCTCCACCTCTGCAGCTTTCCTCAGAGGAGTCCCCCACCTGGACATCTGTTCACACTTTTACCAAACATCATCACCTGCCTCTCTTCTCCAAATCCAGGGCAGGGTTTGCCTCTGCAGTCTTGCAGGGCATCCTAGCCAGTCCCTAGTTTCCTTGACTGCCTCCACCCATTTCCTCAGGTTGGGAATCAACCCAAATGTGATGACTGCAACAGTGAAACATGAAGAACATAGTACAGTTGTGTACACTAATGTAGATGTTCGAGTGTATTCACTGTTGCAGTCCTGGCTTCCCTCAATCCATCGCCCTTTTTTCTTCTCTTTCCTTACAAGAGACATATTGGTATTTACTTTCTACTGGTGGGGTTTTTCCACCAGAACCTAGCTTCTACTTGAGCTCTCCTGACAGGTTAGGGCAAGAAAAAGTGATGTAATGGCATCAGCTGCCTTACTTTATACTACTGACGACCTGACGTCAGTCCTGAAGCGACAGCAAGTGACGCAGAAATACTAAGCCTCTGGTATTCGGGCCGGCCTGGCAGGGATAACCCAAATGTGATGACTGCAACAGTGAATACACTCTAACATCTACATTTATGGTAAGTTTACACAACTGTACTTTCTTCAAACCCCCAAGTCCGACTCAGAGCCTCACTGATGTGCCACCCAATCAAAGGGAGGTGGCAGCCCTGGAAATTGCAAAGCTTCTGGTAGAGAGTTATCCACTCCGCCCCCCCAAGATCAGTTTGGATTGGGCATTTATTCAAGATTCTTTTTGGTGCCAAAGAAACCTGAGGACTTCATACCAATTCTGGACCTCACTTCACTGAACAAGTCAGTTGCCAAAATAAAATTCCGAGTGGTCACCAGTCCATTCTGACCTTGGACAATTCAATGTGCCCAGTAGACCTTCAGGATGTGTATTATCATCAAGATGGACAGATGCTCCAGAAGATTCCTCCACTTCCGTCTGGGACCGTACCACTTTCAGTTCAGGGTACTACCCTTTGGACTCACCACAACCCCCAGGGTGTTTACTAAGTGATGGGAGTAGTTGCAGCTCACCTGAGACTGCTCGGATTCCATGTTTCCTTATTTGGATGATTGGCTCCTCACTGCCCCCATAAAGCATCGACTTCTGCAAGCCAGGGGTTGTCTCCTTCATCTAGCCATGTCTTTGGGCATAACCATCAGTCTTTCAAAGTCCAAATTGGATCCGGTCCAGATCAACAAATTTATAGTGACCCGACTGGACACAACACAATGCATGGCCTTACTTCCTCAGGACAGAATTTAGTTCCTTCAGCTGCATGTAATTTAGCTTCTTTCAGATCATCCCCCTCACCTTCCTTGTTCTCAATGTGTTGGGGTCGATGGTGGCTACCATAACTCTTATACCAATGGCTCGCTTTCACATGCGAGTACTTCAGTGGACCCTAGCAGTGCAGCTGTCCTTTCTCAAACTGCCTATGGACTATCCCATAAAACTATCTCAAGTCTGCAAGGAGTCTGTCTTGTGGTGGCTTAGATCTCAGGATCTGTACTTAGTGTGACCATTCATTCCCTTTCCCCTCAAGGCCACGGTGACCATGAATGCCTCCCAGCCCTGGTGGAGGGGACATTGGTTGGGTCAGACGGTCCAAGACACATGGTCCATGCTAGAGACCAGTTTGCATATAAATGTCCTGGAGATGAGTGAGGTCCTTTTAGTGTTGAAAGCTCTTCATGCCTCCCTTCTTCCCATGGGGACAATTGTTATACAGACAGACAGCATGTCAGTAGTCTAGTACATCAGCAAGCAGGGAGGAACCAAGTCTTACTCCCTATGTCGAGAAGCATTGAGATTGTGGGAGTGGGTGATCCCGCTTTCTACTAGCAACGCACATTCCGGGGGAAGTTGAGCATTGTAGCAGACAAGCTCAACAGAACCATTCTGATACCTTATGAATGGTCTCTCAACCCTTTAGTGGCAAATGTGATCTTTCAGAAATGGGGTCAACCTTGGTGCGATCTCTTCGCCTCTCCTTCCAACTCCAAGTGCAGTGGGCATTTTGCCCTGATTCCCCCCTCCGGAGTCTCCCAGAGACGCTCTGATCCATGCTTGGCCCTCCATCTTTTTTATGCTTCTCCTCCTCTTCCCCTGATATCCAAATTCCTGCAGAAAGCTCAGAGGTTGAAGTGCAGAGTCATCCTCATTGCCCTGCTCTAGCCTTGACAAGTTTGGTTCCCCTTCCTGTTGTCTCACCTTTTATGTCTTCCTTGGACTCTCAATCCCATCCCAGATCTTCTGTCCAACAACCCTTTGGACAATCAACAGATGTTTTCAGCCTGAAGCTAACCGCTTGGCTACTCCACTACCATTAATGGCTAGAACTCCCGGGCTATCCCTTTCCTGTTCAAAAGATTTTGATTGTAGCTCATAAGGCCTCTACTAGAAAAATATACTCCAGCAAATGGAAGAGATTTTCTATTTGGGCACAACAACATCAGTTTGACCCTTTCACGGCTCTTCTTCCAGCTGTTCTTGATTTTTTGGATTACATCTTCAACAGTGGAGGTAGTTTTTTCTACAGTCAGGGTGCAGTTGGCAGCCATCTCGAATTTCCATATTGGTAAAGACTCTACATCTTTGGTATCCACGAAAATATGTAAGGCATTTTTGAGGGGCACCTTTCTATTCTGCCCTCCGGTCAAAGATCCTACCCCCCGGGACCTCAGTTTGGTGTGCTAAGCCCTGGTTTCTATCCCTTTTGAACCAGCTGCCAAAGCTGATTTAAAATTTTTGTCTTGGAAGATGGCCTTCTTAGTGGCCATCACTTCTGCTAAGAGTGTTCCACAACTTCAAGCCTTATCCATTAAACCCCCTTATCTTCCACAAGGACTGTGTGACTCTTCGCACTAATCATTCCTTTATGTCCAAAGTTGCTTAAGAGGCCAACATCAACCAATTTATTAATTTCCAGAACAAGAGAGAATACAAGTTTCATCTACATGAAGTCCACAGACAGCTGTGTTTTTACTTGGATAGGACAAAAAAATCAGAAAATGGGGAAAACATTTTGTTTCCTTTGCTAGCTCCAGGTAAGGAAGACCTGACTGTAGCTAATTGGATCTCAAAGTGTACTGCATTGGCGTATTCTAATAAAGGAATTCTTGTACCAAATCTGATCAAGGACCATTCCACTAGGTCTTTATCCACTTCTGCAGCCTTTTGGTCCAGAGTTCCTGTCGATGACATTTGTTCAGCAGCTACTTGGTCTTCCTGTCGCACCTTCATATCCCATTACAAATTGGATGTCTGTTCCAGGAGCAAGGCCTCCTTTGGCTCTGCTGTGCTCTGGAATATCCTTCCATGAGAACCACCTAGGGATTATGTAGCTGGGGACTTTGTCCCACAGCTTGAAGACCAAATGAAGACAACAACTTCAGATAAAAAAGTTGTGTTCTTACCATAATGTTCCATCTGAGTTGTTGCTTCATTTGCCTTCAACCTTTTGCCTTCTCCTTCCCCCTTCCTCTGGTCCTGGGAGGACTTAGCAGTGGTCCACTCAGGTCTCCCACTACTGTATTGTTCAAGCCCCTGATGTAGTCTGCTGTATGGTGTGGCTGATGGCTGGTTGTGTTTAGGTATTAGCTTTTTTCCTATTAGCAGCAAACTCGATCTGAGGGGTGGAGGAAGAGTGGGGCATTATGGATAGGAGAGGAGGAGCTCAGTTTTTGGCTCCAAGGTTGGAGTATAAGGCTGAGTTGGATCTGAGGACAGATCTAAAACCCACAGGTTGAAGACAAATGAATCAACAACTCAGATGGAACGTTATGGTAAAACTTTTTTTTTCCAGTATAAACAGAAAAAATGTTAGTTTCCAAGCAGAATGATTTGTTGCAGCTATTCCCCAGTTTTATCAACAGTGGGGGACGTTTTCTTAGCGCCCTGCTATATTTCTGATAGCAAACCCCTCTCTCTTAAAAAGTCTGATAGATATAGTGTATGTCAGACACAAATATCTATTTTCTAATTCTGAATCAAAGCCTGTGGTTATTTCATTATCAAAGCCATCTGCTGCCAAGCACATTATTTACCCCGTTCCCTCTGACAGAGACAGGAAAGCTATTGATAGATTTGGGAAGAAAGTTTGTTCCTTGCTCCTCTGCAACTTTAATTTTTGGAATTTTAAACTGCCAGACTCTTATATTAAAGTTTTTACTGACTACCTTTAAGAATACGAGAAAGTTAACTGTTTGTATTACTTCCTCTGAGGTTAAAGCTCCTTTATTTAATAAATTCTGCTTCTCAAGTAATGAAGCACACTCTGAAGTCCTCTTATGATTTTTTAGTGCTTTACCTGGGGCTGCTACTGCTGGATCAGTTATAAGAATATTTCCCTGGTTACTTTCTTAAAACTTACCAGAAAATGTTAAAAATGTGATGTATACTGTCCTCTAGACAAAGATTTTTTTTGTTTGGCTCTTCTGCTGCTGAAGTTCTTATCAGATTTGATGAAAGAGGAAAGTTCATTCAAGGGGGTTATCCAGATCTTTCAAAACTGCTCTAAGTTCAGTAAAAACTTTTTTTTCCAGTCCAGGAACTTTTTATGCGAGACAAAACAGTCTCTCAGTAAGACTGAATTTTAAAATGCAATGACAGGAAGGCTCAGGAACAGGGAAGCCTCCCATAACTCAGGACAGTCATAATGACTTCTTGCCTGTATGTAAGCCCTCATTGTTACCCCCCCCCCCCGTCTCTTAAGTCTGTCCCTCAGTTTGGGTCTACATCTTGCTCAATGGCATAAGATTATCTCTCAATAAGTGGGTGCTGAAAATAATTCAAAATTGGTACACATGGCAATGGGAGTTCCTTTTTCCTTTTCAGAGGATTTCTACTTATCTGGCAAATCAGATTTCCTTATTTCCTCCAGTTCTGCAAGGTGTGCATCTCTGGGGGTCATAGAACTGGTGCCATCAGAATAGACAAGGAACTGGTTTTATTGGAGGATTTTTATGGTGCCAAGGAAAGAAAGAGAAACCCGTCCTAAATCTCTGCTTTCTTAATCTTTGTCATTGTTCCAGCATTCAGGGTGTTACCCTTCAATTTCTGTTAATTCTCATCCCTCCCCTCAGTTTTTTTTTGGTAACATTGGACTTAAGACATTTATCATCTTATTCCAATTTGCAGAAATTCAGACTTTTTTTTATATATATAAAGATTTTCAACATCAAGCTTATATTATCAGTTTTGGTTTACCATTTGGTCTGTCTGCTGCTCAGAGTTATCTGCAGTGTCTGACTCAAGTAATTGTTCACTGCAGACTTCGAGGCATTCACATTTTTACATATTTGGAAGATTGTCATATATTTGCAGACTGTTTTTTTTCCAAATAAGAGACTGACACGAGTTATGGAACTCCTGCTCAGACTGGAATTCCAGGTGAACTTGGAGAAATCCTATCATTCCTTCCCACATAATAGTTTTTCTGGGCTGTCTTCTGGATGCATAGCTAGGGAGGGCTTTTCTTCATTTGGACAAAGTAGATCTGTACAAATAAATTTCTGATATTTTCCAGTCAGTCTCTCACATTTGCCAGGAGAAATATCTCAACATTCTGTGTTTTATGGCTTCTGTGATTCTTATGATTTCCTTGGCTTCCTGTTTAGAAAAAATAAGTGCTACCTGTCTTCAGTCTGGCATCAAGATTAACCCACACTATCTTTTTGAATTCCAGTGCTTGGGGTTTGTAAAGTGGGAGCTACTGTAGTAGGTAGATCATTTATCTATCAGTCCTGGTCTCCCCTTCTCCATTTCTCCTTTTTCACGGTTTGTCATTACAGAAGCTTCAGATTTTGCTTGGGGAGCTATGTCATCATCAAACACCCCTTTTTCTCATGTTCTACATGGGGTTGGGGCATCACATCAACTGTGTCACTATCTCTCTTGATTTAGTGTCACTCTTCTATTTTCTTTGACAGTTATGTCTGAATGTTTCAGGTCTTCTCTCACACAATGCATCCATCTATTTTCTGGATGCCATTTTTTCCTCTTGCCTTCTTCCAGTCTGTCCCAGTTCATCTTCTCCAGGTTGTCTTCTGCTTTCCTGCACATGTGCCCAAACCACCATAATCTAATCTGCAATTGGAGCTACTTGGACTTCTGCTCTGATATCCTCATTTCTTCTTTTGCCCCACTGTGTGCATCTAGCTTGGGGAGTTGCATCAGTGGGACTGAAAGTACAGCATCTGTGGAACAGGCAGGACAGACTAATGTACATAAATATCAAGGAGAAGATGGCAGTAATAAATTATGTCCTTCCATATCACTGTTGCAGTATTCAGCATAAAAGGGATCATCTGCCAAGGGCAGCCAGATGTCCAGCCAGTATACCAAAGCCTTTTGGTTGCAAACATTAAGCCATACGTCACACACATGCTCCCTGTGCACGGCATAGGGAATAAAGGTGATGTCCAGATGTACCAGCCTCTAAACTTCTTTGCCACCAGTCTGAATGCCATCTTCAATGCTCAGTCTGAATGCTCATTCATCTGCTGGTTTCCTGCTGCTTTCAGGTAAGTGCCCCATTGGGTTTTTTGATTTTATTATCTTACATTTGCCTTGTTTCTCTTTTCTGAGTTTCATGTTGTCCAGAAAGGGGAGATGCTAGTGCAGGAGACAGATTCTCCATAAAGATCGTTAAGAGCAGTATTTGTTCTGTTTAGGTGCTTCCCACGACCATGAGTCTAGTGAGATTTGTCAGTCCTTTGTCCCTACGACATTGTGGAGTCTGCTTTCTTCCCTCGCATTTTATCTACAGAACAAATTATTTGAATTGTTAGTTAAGGATACCATAGAAGGATCTTTCCAGCCCGAGGGCCAGCTGTCTGCAAAGAAAGAAGCCAAGAAAGTCTGGTCTGATTCTTCGGCTGTACCACCTTCACTGGACGTCTCTCTTGAGGCAGGTGAAAGCCTAGAAAGATCATCTAGTTTCTTTCTCAAATTGCTCTGCTGTGACCACTTCAAAGGCTGGCATGGACCTGACCCCACGCACATCCATGATGGTTTTGCAGACGTCCGCCTCTGACATACAGGGAGAACCATAGCTATTTATTACTGATGGGCCTAGGGGTGTTTCTCAAAATTTAATAAGGGAAGAGATTCAAACTACCATTATTGAGTGCCATCGGGTCAGAGCCTCCATATTTTTTTTCTATGGCTGATGTCCCTCTCAAAAATAAGCAAAAACCTAAACATATTTATCCTGATCCAAAAGATCCTCAGAGTGAATGGCAAAACTTCACTCAAGGCCTGTTTAATGCCCTTATGGCTCTCAAGCCTCCACAGGGTGTTTCTGCATCTGTTCCCCCCTGGTCTTCTACCCCTCTTAAGGTTAAGAGACCCAAGAAGCAGGATTCTCCTGAGGAGGATGCTGACAGAATCTGTGACTTATTCCTCCCAGATTCCTTCATCACTTGACTGTGGTTCTGCGACAGAAGAGTCACTCAGTCCTGACTCTCCCTTTTGAGGAGATTTCATGTGGTGATACTGTTTCCAGAGTGATGGAATTTTTCAAATGGGACTGTGCTCAAGTGTCTTATGTTCAGAAGAGTTACTATGAGCGTCTACAAATGGAACCTCCTGAACCCTGTACTGTCCCTTCTGTTCTTGCAGCGTTACTGGATACCTTTTCCATTGCTTCTGAGGCTCCTGACTCTCCAACCCCCTGCTCCCAAAAAATCTGATAGGTTTCATGAAGTACTTAAGGACTACAAGTTTCTTTATCAGTGCCCCTTTGCCGACCATGTGGTGTCTGCGGCTTATGATAAGCCTTCCAAATTGTTGCCTTCCACTGAATTGCTGCCTTCTGATAAGGATAACGGAACCATGGAGAGACTGTGTAAGAAGGTGTGTACTTTGCTACCCTAGCTTTTATAGCTGTAAACTATCAAACAGATATGACTAGGTACATTTTGGCTCTTCTCTCTCAAGCCTGTCAGGAAAATTTCTGATCTCCCTGATTCTGAGGAGAAGGCTTCTGCTCTTACTTTGCTTGCCCTACACCATGCGTGGGGAGTATATATGATGTATGGCATACCCTTTACAACTAAAAGGCTTTGGTATACTGGCCGGATGTCGGGCTGCCCTTGGTGGGGATCCCTATTGCAAAGAATGCTCCAACAGTGAAAAGAAGGACATCTACTGTTATGGTAAGATATTACACAACTCTACTCACTTCTAAAAGCTTTAAATCTTTTATTGTCTTCAGGACATCTGTAAGTAATCATAGACTACACCACGTTGATGTGGTGTATTTACCATCAAAGGGGGTGCCATTCATGCCCCCATTTGCAAAATTGCCATGATAGACCAAGCAGTTGCAACTTGGCTGGGTTTGACTCTCCAGACCTCACTCCTACCATCAGAGCAAAACATTATAGTAGACAAGCTGGGCTGGCCCAGGACAGACCCTACCAATAGGAAATTGCACCTAGGGGTCTTCCAGGAATTGATCAAACTGTGGTGGGATTCCACAAATAGGTCTGTTTGCCTTCTTTCAACACAACAAGTTAAAGAAATTCTGCTGTAGGATTCATTGAAAGCAAGCCTGGAAGACAGATGCTTTCTTATTCCTGTGGACAGCAATGTTCATCTATGCTTTTCCAACTTTTTCACTGATATCCAGCAGTCTTCTGTAGATCCAGAAGGATTCCCTAAAGATAATTGTAGATGTGATGTTGTTAAATCCCGCCATTTATTCTCAGTGATGGTTCAGAGCCGATCCTTGGCTCCGACACGGCCTATAGCAAAAGCTCAAGGTTTGCCAGTAGTTCGAGACCAATCCCCTTATCCCACAATGCACTGCTGGAATTACCCCAGATCTAGTTTGCCGCGGCAAGAGATCTCGGTGATCCAGTCAACTTGGACCATATTTTGCTTAAATCACAAGTTTAAAAATTTCTTTCTCCTTCTTTTTTATATATATAATTCTCTATCTAGTGTGTGTGTGTGTTTCACATTAAAATACTGTAGTAAGTTAGATTGTAGTAGGTAGTGCCCTGTGTTGACTTAGTTTCTTAGAGTGTTGGGCCTTTTGTTAGCCCTATTTAGATTTAACACATTTCTTCTTGTTATTAGTACTTTTTTAGTGTGGGCCTAGTTAGCCCTGTATTTAATCTCTGTAAGTTATTTCTGTGGTGTGCCTATTTCAAACTTTGATTACTGGATGAGAGGGAGAAGTCTCATCCCAAATCGGGGTACAAGAAATGTCCAGATTGTGGACAGAAAATGTCCATCACTGATCGGCATGTCCAATGTGTTTACTGTCTGGGGGCTAAACGCCTCCAAGACTCTTGCAGTATTTGCCATTCTTTTTCCTCTAGGGTACTCTTAGAGAGAAGGAGAAAACTTATTGATAGGCGGTTGCTGCAGCATACTTTCTCTGAAGTGTTGGGTAGCCAGGAAGGTGCTAGCACCTCCTCAAAATCATCTAAGTCTTCTGGAGATTCTAAAGTTTCTAAGAAGGCAAAAAGAATGGAGGGTACAGGGTCATCAGTTCCACATTCTTCGGAACTGAGTGTCCCTTTGGTTCGGAGCCAGCTCCCAGTCTTGGAGCTGGTCTCTGAGGATGTCCTCTCTTTCTTGCCTCAGCTCCTGTTCTCTAGCCCCTGCCAAACCAGACAGATTTTACAGGGTGCCAGATACTCATCACCACCTTTGATGAATCTCTTGATAAGAAATATGTATTAGAAATGGTAAATAACATACAACAGGTTAGCAACCATTCATTAAAAGGCAGAAACCAATCCAGAGGAGGTGCCTCCAAATCTACCTCCAAATCAAAACCAGAGGCACTACAACAGATAATGGAGTTGGGTCATTTACTTGCTACAAGCACTGGGATACACAGTCAATTTACAAAAGTCAAGGCTGATACCATCCCAAACAAGGACATCTACAGTGGTACCTAAAGAATTTATGGTCCCAACACAGGTTCAAACCATTTCTCCAAGAGGGCCAGTTGATGATAAGGACAGACAACACCACAGTCATGTGGTACATCAACATGGCACTCAGCTACAACATCCAGTTACAGTAGCAGACATATTAAGCAGAACCACATCGACATCTTCAAGACCATCTCAAAGAAATGGGGAATGCCTCAGATAGATCTATGGACATTCCACCCACTAGCATGGAAATCCATCAAGATACATGCATCAGCTATTTCAGCAGAATACAGCTTTGATCCACCTGTACTTTCCCTCATCTCCTCTGCTCCAGTCAGCACCTTTGGTGCATTCCTTGAAGTCTTCGGTCAGCCTCTCAGATATGTATATGGATCGGCTAGTGCAGAAGCTTCTACAGGCACCAGGACTTGCTAAATTGTTGTCGGCCTCACCCCTTTCGTCGGAGCCGAAGACATTGAACCGGACTTGACTACTCCTCCTCCGAGTCGTACTGGACTCTCGGAGCCGAAGGAGCCCGAACCGATAGTTGTCGAACCTATGGAACCGAGACCCACACCGGTGTTATCGATTCCATCTACTCGGACGTCCTCGGCACTGACAGAGGATGCTAGGAGCTGACACTCTCCTGTCTGGTCCAGGGAGGATAGTCGGACCGATTTGTCGGTGCCGACTCTTCCTCTCGGGGCTTTGGCTCGGATGAGCTCGGCTCCTACCTCTGGCTCGGAGCCCATGGATGTTCATCATGTTTCACTGTTGCAGTTATTACACTTGAGTTATCCTGCTGGCAGGCTACCCGCAGTCGGCCAGAATTCCAAAGTCTAGGTCCGGCGTCTGTTGCTGTCGCCTCTTCCCTGACGTCAGTGCGACAAGGGTATAAAAGATGCAGCTGATGCCATTTTCTTCAGTCTTTCTTGCCGCGCGGTTCCCGAAGCAAAAGCAGTTAGCAAGTGCCGGTCGGCCAACTCCTGAGATTTTCGAAATTGAATTTCAGAACCGAAGTCTTCAATAAAGCTAAGTACCCCATTGGGGAAACTTTTTCTTGCTCCAGACCGATGTCATTAAAAGTTAACAATTGTATTTCTTGTGGGAAGCAAATACCTCAAGGATTTTCACTCTTACTGTATTCCTTGCCTAGGCCCTGACCACGACGTTGCTAGTTGTTGGTTTTGTGCTAGATTCAACAAACGCACTATTAAGCGTCGGTTTGATTTTGCTTTACATTACTTTGGCCGAAGATGTAACTACATAATGCCGTCGGAACAACCGACGACTGGAATTCATAAAAAACACAAAGACACAGAAAAGGACAGGCATCCGAGGTCCAAAACCGATGACGGAGCCTCTTCTAGGCCAGTCGCCAGTTCTCAGTGAGGTGCTTTCGCAGCCCCTGACACCCGTTACCTCAGAGCCACAGGCCACTTCCGACTCCAACGTGGAGACACCTAGGCCTCTGGAAACTCAAGGTATTGAGCCTGCGGAAACTATTCCCTCAGATGGGTCCGGAGCCGCTGAGCAGGCATTGGCTTCTGAGGGTGTTTTCAGATCTTCACAGCTTACTATTAAGTCCACTACAGCAGCCAAGGCAAAGTCAAAAACACCATTAAAGACAAGGAAACAAGTGCAGCATTCTCCCTGACAGTCATCCATGCCAAAGAAACTGATGCTTAAAATGGCCGAGGACCTAATTACTTTGATTAGGGGTTCCCATCCCCCTCCTGATAAAAGGCCTAGGCAAGACACTGAGTATGACTCCTCTGACCAGCTTTCTATTTCCTCTGATTCCTCTTCAGATCAGGGATATTCTCTCCCTCCCCATGAGGACTCTGATGCAGAAGAATCTATACCTTCAGCCTCTCCGCCTGAGGATTACTCTTTTGGGGAAACCTTGCACACCATGAGGGAGCATTTCCATTGGGAGAACCAGGATTATTCAGAATCCAAGAAAAGGCTCAGAGAATTTCTTTTATTGCCTCAGCACAGGTCCCTGGCTATCCCCCCTGTGTTTGATATTGTTGATGATGTTTTCTCTGAATCCAGTTTGTCTCCTGATTCTTTACCCCCTGCACCAGTCAAGCCAGACAGATACTACAGGGTCCCAGACTCTCATAAATTTCTTTATAGAAACCCTGCTGCTGACCCAGAAACAATTTCTCTGGGTCCCAAAGGGGTTAAGGCTTCCACTGCAAAAAACCCTGCCCCTCTGATAGGGATTCCAGAGCTCTGGATAGATGGGGGAAAAAGTTTACACTTCTGCTACTTTAGCTGTAAGGGCTTTAAACTGCCAGTTTCACATGCTTAAATATCAACAATACCCAATGTCTTTGTTAAAACAGAAAATGCTTACAAACTCAGAATGTCCTGACAATAAGGAAATGCAGGATTTATTGCATGCAGCTGAACAAGTGGGAAAGCATACTCTGCAATGTGGTTTTGATTCAATAGAGGCTTCTTGCAGAGCCGCAGTTACAGGCTCTGTCATTCGAAGGCATGCTTGATTAAAAGAACAAAGTTTACCTGATCATGTTAAAGTAAAATTATTGGATGATCCGCTACAGCATGATACTTTGTTTGGTGTTAAGGCAGAAGAGCTGTTAAAGAAAATGGAGGATAAAGCAAAGTCTATGCAGACAGTAAAGGATTTCTTACAGGTTCAGCCACCTAGATTTAGCAGAAACTGGCCTTCTAAAAATTGGTCCTTTCCGGTGTCAGATAGTTCACAGAGGCAGATGCAGACGCCCAAGAGGCAGATCTCAGCCGCAAGGCTCATACAGACCTAAACAATGGGGTGCTTCAGCCCCCAAAGGAGGAGAAGACAAGTCACAACCTTATAGGAAACAGTCCCAATGACTTCCCTCTACAAATGCCAAGCACTTACCTTTTGGCAGCACCCTTAGGGTTAAAGCTAGCACTTTTCTCACAAAATTGGCACATGATCACCCAGGACAAATGGGTACTGAATATTGTTTCTCAGGGTTACAGGTTCCACTTTCACACCCTTCCAAAATCAAAAGGTATGCCAGACCTGCCACAAAACCAATGGGCAGAGGCACAAAAACTAATTTCTGCTCTCATGGACATGAGGGCTATTCAAAGAGTACCACAGCAAGAACAGGGACAAGGATTTTACTCAAGACTTTTCCTGGTACCCAGAAAGGACAAAGCCTGGAGACCAATACTGGACCTGTCAATCCTAAATACTTTCCTGGATATTCCGAAATTCAAAATGTTAACACTGCAGCAACTTCTATCCATGCTGGGCAAGAAGGCTTGGCTAGTTACTTTGGACCTCAAGGAGGCATACCTGCATGTCCCAATCAGATAATCTTGCAGAAGATACCTCAGATGTATAGCTGGCTCAATGCATTACGAATTCTCTGCACTGCCCCTTGGCTTATCTACTGCGCGCAGGGTCTTCACAAAATGCCTGGCACCAGTAATTGCATTTTGCAGACAAAAAGGAATTCAAATATATCCCTACTTGGACGACTGCCTTATTCAAGCAGAGAGCAAGGACATTCTACTAAAGCATCTGGCGTTTGTAAAAAGATTACTAATTTGCCTAGGGTACACAGTAAACAAAAAGAAGTCAAAACTAGTGCCCTCTCACGAGATAAAGGCAACTGACTCATTACTTTCAAATGATGGCAACAAAGACCCAGCTCCCAGCAAGAAAAATTCTGCAGGCTCTGGGCTTCATGGCATCCTGAATTCTACTAATTCCATATGCAAGACTGCATATGAGGAAACTACAATGGTATCTAAAAAGTGTTTGGACTCGGCATTGCCACAGCCTGGAAACAATAATAACTCTTATTCCCTGCCTGCAACAGGAGTTTCGATGGTGGGCACTGGCCTGTCACCACAACAAGGGACAGCCTTTCACCTTACCCACAGCCAGGCAGACAATAACAGATGCATCGGATTATGCCTGGGAGGCACACATGGCAGGAAATTGTATTCAGGGCATGTGGCCCAAGGAACAAATGCATCTTCACATAAATCAAAAAGAGATGCTAGCTGTACAGCATGCCCTGACAGCCTTCAAGTATCTACTACATCCAGGACAACTATTGCTAAAGACGGACAATACCACAGTTATATGGTACATAAACAAGCAAGGGGGCACACATTCCTACCCACTCTGCAGGTAAGCCATGACTTTGTGGAACACAGCACTGACCTATCAAGTTACATCTGCAGGCACAATTCCTGCCAGGAAAGAAAAATACTCTGGCAGACGAACTAAGCAGAAATCTCATGGATTCTCTTGAATGGAAACTAAATCCACAGGTCTTCAGCATGACACTAACAGTTTATGCCTTTCCTCCACTGCCTCTTCTTCCCAAGGTGCTCCTAAAAGTCAGACAAGATAAGCCAAAAATGAAATGGGGACGCCCAGACATAGATCTTTTTGCCTCCCCTCACAACTGCCAACTACAGAGATTCTGCACAAGAACTTATCACTCACAAGCATGGAAAGTGGATGCTCTATCATGCAGCTGGAAAACACTGACATTTCCTTCACTGCCTCTTCTTCCCAAGGTGCTCCTAAAAGTCAGACAAGAGAAGCCAAAAATGATTCTGATTGCCCCAGACTGGTCACGCCAGCATTGGTACCCAATCCTAAAAAGCTTGTCTCAAGGCCCAGCCTGGGCTTTACCTCAAATCCCTCATCTTCTGACTCAACAAAACAATCAGATTCTGCACAGTCAACTCAGAACCTTAAATCTGGCTGCATGGCAGATAATATAGCCACTCAGACCACACCTCTCTCTAAAGCTGTTATGGATGTCATTTTAGAAGCCAGGAGGCCCAGCACTAGGAAATCTTATGCAGAAAAACGGAAGAGATTCTGTGCTTGGAACCAGGCACAAGGACTCGAACCACTTGTTCCAAATATACCTCAGATTTTACAATACCTAACTGAGATGCTGGACAAAGGCCTATCCTTCTCATCAATTAACTCATTCACTCCGGAGCAGCTCAGGAAAAGCTGCCTGCTTAATTCCACCATTGGAACAACAGTGCAGCCTGAGCTCATTTTCAGAAAATCCATGTGTAAAACCATACAGAAAACAAATGTTCATAACTCTTTAACTATAAGAGCTAGACTAAAAATGTAAACACGAAAGTTGTTAAGCAGACACTGACCTTTCCAACAGTGTAAATGTTGATAGTGTATATCAAAGTCATTATTAAATATTTGGCAAGGAATGCTGATATTGTGCATATTTTTTACCTTTTTGGAAAAACAAAGCACAATATCTTGGTCAATGTAGCATGCAGACCCATACAATTTCAATGTAATTTGTTAATATGAATGTCAGCTTTAAAATGATACGTTAACCATTACTGTGTGATGTTCATTTCTTGAGATATTCACAGAAATATGATTGATATATTATTTTTCATAATTGATAAATAAACAAAGCATAATATCTCATCACCTGTAACAGACAGAGCCTACATATCAGTGTAGAAGTTGTGCATCTGAATGTCAGCTTCAAAATGATGCATCATTTGTGTGATCACCATGCTCCCTTGCAAAGATATGGGCTTAATAATGAGAAGTATTGTAAATGTATAATTTTCATAATCGTACAAGACTAAAACTGTGATATCTGTACATGTGTAGAGTGCACAGACACAGTTCTTTTACCATGTTGTAAGGAGTAACACTGTCTTCAAAATGAGGTATTACTTGGCACACTGACATGCTCCCTTGCAAAGTTACTTACCAAAATATGAAAATAAAATCATAATTTCCATAACCTAAGTCCGAAACAAACATTGATGTCTGCACATGTGTACAACATACAGGCCCAATTATTTTACCATGTTAGAACTATAAATAATCTTTTCAAAATGATGTATTGCTTAGCACATTCAGATGCACCCTTGCAAAGTTATTTAGCAAAATATAAAAAAAAAATCATAATTTCCATAACCTAAGTCCGAAACAAACTTTGATATCTGTACATGTGTCAAACATACAGGCACAATTCTTTTACCATGTTAGAACCAGCAATACTGTCTTCAAAATGAGATATTACTTGGCACATTCAGGTGCTCCCTTTCAAAGTTATTTACCAAAATATGAAAAAAAATCATAATTTCCATAACCGTAAGTACCAAACAAACTTTGATATCTGCACATGTGTCAAACATACAGGCACAATTATTTTACCATGTTGGAACCAGCAATACTTTCTTCAAAATGAGATATTACTTGGCACATTCAGATGCTCCCTTGCAAATTTATTTACCCAAAGATGAAAAAAAATCTTAATTTCCATAAGAGTCATTTGCCAAGTTCAGAGAAATGAATTTTACACAACACATTTCATAATAGTGTTTTACTTACTATATTCGTCCGACTTGGTCATGGGTGTTTTCCATTTTTCTCACAAGCTGCATGTTAGCAATCTTGCATGGCTCTCCTCACGCCATTGTGGACGTTGGCCAAGAACAACGCAATGCCCTCCTCAGTTAGGTGAATGCCATCCGTTCTGAACAGGTGAACATCTTCCGCGGTGATGCCGAAGACAGAAGACAGTCTTACCTTATCTGAAATAAAGCATGGGTGGACACTGACAAGGGTGCACAGCCAGGGCACATGTAAAGAGAAAAAGCAGGGTAAGGACCGCCGCTCCACTAATATGCCAAGGACAGGCATGGGGCTCCAGATGTTGGTCATCTGTAGTGTCCCATAGCTGTGCTGGCTGCCCACTCAGACTGCTGATACCACTATGGTCTCATGGCCTCCTTCAGTGTCAGCAGTCTGCCTTACCTCTTTACATGTGCCCATTCAGCAATGGACCTAAGGGATGAGGGACTGAAGTAGCTCACTAATTGCTGTCCTGACCTTCATACATTTACTACCCTCACCTACATACATTGACTACACCTGAAGGGAGGGAGACTGAGTGGAGAGCTACATCAAGGCAACATGTCAAAAGACCAAGACTGACCCAGGCTGTGTCTTTTTGCATGTGTCCTTTCCCGGAGGGAAACATTACATCACAGTGGCACACCCAAGCCCATGCTTACCTAAGAGAGCAGCACAATGGGACTGAGCTGAAGAGTCTCCAAGTTCCCAACTGCGATCCCGGTGGATCACAAGATCCATGCTGGCTGGGTATGCCCCCCGTGATGCACCCACCAACACAAGAGAAGTTGGCATAAATCTCTGAAGAGAAACCTTCCTGACCTTGTGCATGAGGGCTTGGCCAGTACCTGACAAGGGGGCACAGAAAGGGCACATGTAAATTCCCTCAAAATGAACTACAGACAATGTATGCAGATGCATCACCCTATGTCCCAAGAGAGGCCACTGCCATACTGATATATATATATATAAAACAGATTTTATATATATATATATATATATCTAAAAGAATGGAGGGAGTGGCTTGCAATGCCTTCAAATAGAGAAAAAACACAATCTGGCTTGTGCATTCGTCAAAGTGATAACGACTTCTACTTATGTGAGTAACAGTGACAGCAGCTGAGACTTTTACCAGAAAGTGATAATAACTCACTGCTGTATTGTAACTGCACTTATTGCTAATGTGATAATGACCTTCCTTTCAGTACTGCAAAGTTATGCATGCTCAGACAAAGGTGATAATTGCTGCACATAACCTGTTGACTAGGCATTCATTATATTATTTTGTGCAGCTGTTGTGTAACACAGACTCATTATCAGTAAGGAGATCACCTGAGTAATTCAGTAAAATAGTATAACACTTACATATTACTGAGCCCTTCCTCCCACATAAATTCCACACATGACTGACAAAGCCAGGAAAAATGCACAAACAATATGGTAGCTCCATGCTGGTTGTCAACAAGTGATGACTTTTATCTCTCATGCAACTACTAATCACAAATAGAATAATACAAGCAGAAGTGATTTCTTGTCTGCTTATTTTACATTACACTATTAATTAGTCAGTGGTATATCTGATGTCTTATATGCTGGCATATTACAGTATAATTACATTTCTGTGCTGTATTCTAAGTAATGTAACCATATGTAATGCAACATTACCATCAATAAACCCTTCAGCAGCCCTTCCAAGTATGCAGAAGGAACAAAATGACAGATGTTATACTAAAGAAAGACCAGACAGACCTCCTCCTTCCATCTGTAAGTTTCTTCTTTTCCTTTGGGAAGTATTTTATGCTTGGTGTTATTTGTCAACAAAACAGATCTGGGTACTGCACGCCTTGCATATCATGATATGGGGCTGGAGCTGGTAAGGGTGGAGAGTCTCGAGCTAAAAGCAGTAAGAATGGAGCCGAGGGGATCGATCGGAACCATCTCCATCAAGCAAGAAAGAAGAAGACACAGAACATGGAACGTTATGGTAGGTACATAACTTCTTATTACTCCCAATGACCCCTTCAGTAGTATATCTGAGTATACATAAGAACTAAAATGAAACATTTGCCACAAAGCCAAGTGTGAGGCTAAAATAGCTACCTAAGCCAAAAGGTAATCACAAGGCCTTTTTTGTTGCATTTGTAATCTCAAAAGCACAACTCACCAATGCACTGAGCTGATTGTGAACATAAAGGAATTGTCTCATGCACAAATTGTGGAGAAATAATTCATTTGTCAAAACTAGAAAATCTCTACATTTTGAAAACAGTTGCTGCAGTTTTTAAATGTAACTTGATCAGCCTACTGCTTGTTACTGTCAACACCCACAGACATGCTTGAAGCCTCTTACCCCCCATTTTTCTAGACTCATTAAAAGCTTTCATACTTTCTCCCATCAGAAACACTTACATAAACTGCCATCCTTAGGGTTCACTAACTCAGTACAATAGCTCCATAACTACTTGGTGCAGAAGAAATGAAATGGTAAAATAATTGCTCTACATTATTGACAATAACTATTGGTTACAAGGATCTATAGTACGCCCCAAACATAACCTGTTGAGTAGCCTCTCACCGATTTTACGGATTTCGCCAAGAAGAGACTAGCGTAACATAGCATACCTCCTACTTCCTGCAGGTCTCACTGATCATTTCACAAACACTGAACTCGAAATATTATATAAGTAAAGCAAATAATTGCAATATAGGTTACACCTCTTTTGGGGTGTAACATTTGATCTGAAGTAGGGACTTCATTTGTCAGCAACCTGTGGGTCTTGGATCCGATATCGGATCCGAGCCGGCAACTTGTTTCATAGCTAATGGATCCGAGCTCCTAGCTCCTCCCCTCACCCATAATCCCCTGACAACCCTCCATGACCTCAGATCTAGTTTGCCGCGCTTGTAGATGGCTGGATTCCTTGAGCTCTAGCAAAAAATCATCAGTTAAGACTGTTTTCTTGTCAAATTTCTCTACCTTATTTTAAAAAAAGTGTGTAAGAGTTAGGTTCCCTGTAATATTTAATTTTTTACATAGTTTTTTCCCCTCCCTTCGCAGGTCGTTAGTGAGTGAGTTTGTGTGTGTGTTGTGTTTTTGGGGCCTGTGTGTTTGTGTAGTACTTCTTTTTTTCTTTAAAGTATGGCTGAGGCCCCAAAAGCCATTTTTTCTAAATGTACCGAGTGTGGCCATAAGCTCTCCCCGGCTGATGGCCACACTCGGTGTGCTCAGCCTTGGGGTTGAACACCTCACCTCAGGCTGTACCATTTGTGCAGCGTTCAACCCCAGGGCACTGAAAGAGCGGAGGTCGAAGCTGGTCCTGGCGGGACTTTTGCCCCCGGACTCGGCTCCGGCCTCCGCTGCTCCCATGGCACTACCACAGGCTGTGGTTATTGCCACTCCTGCCCCCCTTCCTTCGGCTGGGACTCAAACTCCCGCTAAAGCGCCGGAGGACAGGGAGGCTAGGAGGGAGAAACGGAGGGAGAAGCACCACAAGCGGCGGGCCGAGGCCTCCATTTCGGCCCCGCCAGCTAAGCGGGCTTCTCTCTCCACTGCTTCTAGGTTTCCTCCTCCTCGGCTCCGATCTCCTTGCTTCTCCCCAGGGCCCGAGGAGGAGGCGGCCCGATATCCGTCGAGGTCATCGAGGCGGCATTCCAGGCCTGCCTCGGTGGCCTCTTCGAGATCAACATTCGGCATGTCTGAAGCAGACTTGGACCGGATGATGCGAAGATTCATCCAGGCCCAGCTGCAGATGGGAGTGCTCTTGCCCCCCCCCTTCGGGGGGGAGCTGGACACCCTTTTTCGCTCCTATTGCTCTTTTTCCGACCCACTACCCGGGTTCGGAGCCGAGCAGCGTCGGAGCCAGGAGTGGGTCGGTGCCGACAGTACTTGGTACTTCGGATCCGACCCTGCCCTCGAGTCTGTCGGATCCGACCTCTTGGAGCCGTGGCCCGAGCTTCGGATCCGAGGGATTCAGTGTACCTTCGGCTGTGTCCAGGTCGGAGCACACTGGTCCTTCGGATCCGATGGTCTTGGTGCCGGTTCCGATCCCTTCATCGGATCCGAGTGGGAGCCGGCTCTCGGAGCCCAGGAAGAGCGGTTCCCCCCTCGGCCTTCGATGTAGTGGAGAGGGCTCTGTCGAGAGCATCCGGACCCCCGGCCCTTGTCTCGGCTCCACCCTGCACTCCCTCTCTGCTAGGCCAGGCTTCCATCACCCGGCCTCAGGGACAGCCTGCTTCAATGTCCCAGGTTGTTCCATTGGAACAGGATGTTGCTGGCGAGACCTCCTCGGACAGCCCCCCCGAGGAAGTGCCCCGCAAGCACAAGTGCAAGAGGGGGCACGTGGACTCCCCTGAGTCCTTAACTGAGGACACTGACTTGGATGAAGGGGAAGGCTCCCCAAGATCGCCCCTTGAGGATGTCTCCTTTGGAGACATCATGGAGATGCTGAGGATCAGAGGTGGGTGGTCTGCCCCCAAGTCTTCCTCCGACGAGTCCGTGTTTCTGGAGGCATTCAAAGCATGCCTGTCTACCTCTTGGGTGTCCCCTCCGGCTGACCCCTTGGTGGACCTTATTACCACCAGGGGGTGGAAGGACCCGGACACTGTGGAGCCAATACCCAAACGCCCGGACAGGATACTAAGTCCCCCCGCAGACCGGTCACACTGGAGCAAGGGTCCCCCCGTAGATGCCATGTTGACGGCGGCAGCCACGAAGAGGGAACTAGCTCAGGAGAGTCCCTCAGTCCATCCACCGAGCAAGGAGTCCCGCTCGATGGACCGCTTAGGGAAGCGAGTTTTTAGTTCAGCGACCTTTTCGGTAAGGTCTCTGAACTATATGGCACATGTCATCAAGATGCAGCGGGATCTTATCAAAGAATACGCTGCCTCCCCCCCTGAGTCCATGTCGGCGGAGGACAAACAATTGTACTCCACCCGAATGGCCACTCTGAGATACAACCAAAGACATTTTAGAGGCTGCAGCTTGGAGCTCAGTGCACACTTTTACAAAGCACTACTACCACTTGCCTCTCTACTCCAAATCCAGGGCAGGCTTTGCCACTGCAGTCCTGCAGGGCCTCATAGCCGCTCCTAATTCTGTTTATTTCCAGCCTCCCAACCTTAGCTTTGGGATTCAACCCAATTGTAATGACTGCAACAGTGAAACACGATGAACATAGTACAGTTGTGTACCTACCATAAATGTAGATGTTCGAGTGTATTCACTGTTGCAGTCCAGGTTACCCACCCACCATCCCCCTTATCTTTGCTGGGCCTTACCTGTACTTCTCTATTCTATACAACCTATGTGGTGTATTTGCTTGTAGATGAAGGTAACTTGTTACTTGGTGTATGCATGCTTTATAGACATACTTTTAGCCTACCCTTTTGGGGGCACCTGACATCTGGGGCAAGAAAAACTGAAGAAAATGGCGTCAGCTGCATCTTTTATACCCCTGCCGCACTGACGTCAGGGAAGAGGCGACAGCAACCGACACCGGACCTAGACTTTGGAATTCAGGCCGACTGCGGGTAGCCTGCCAGCAGGATAACCCAATTGTAATGACTGCAACAGTGATCCAGAGTATGATTTAGAAGTTTCTCGGAACAAAAGGGAGATCTAGCTTGGTGGTTCACATCCCCACAGTATTTTTGCACACTTCTTATTGTTCACAGTAAGTGACTCCTGTTCCCTGGAACTGAATGCATATGTTAGAATGTAATAAAAAGACATTACAAAACTGTTTTACTTTAAGTTCTCCCTTCTGTCCATTTCCAAAACTGATGCCTTGTGGCATTGTCGTATTATCCTTCAGTCAACAGTGCATTTAGTCTGCAGTTTTAGCTAAAGGTTTTGTGGTAAGCAAGGGTATATGCAGATAAGATGGACTTTTTTTGACTTTTTCTTTCTTGTTCCTTACAGGAAGTGAAAATAATTCATTGTACCTGTACTACAAGGGTCTTTCAAAGACACTTTTGACATTTAAATTTGACACGGTGAAGAGTGTCCTGGATAAAGATAAAAAAGAAGATGACACCAATGAGTTTGTCAGTGCGGTTTGTTGGAGAGCACTACCAGATGGGGTAAGGTTTCTGCTTAGCAAATTGCTTTGGTATTGTGGTCTTTGTCTTGCATATTTTAAATCAGACACATTCATTCTTTAACCATTTGCATTTCTAAGGATGTAGTCAGGGTTTAAGGATCTCACTGGAAATGACTACATCAAAGACTGTAGGTTATTCAAGAACTAGTCTTCTTTGTAGTATTCATTACAGCTATAGATATAAAAAATGTAGTCTTGCCTTGTGTTTCTGTTTTATCTCAACACTGAATGCATAGTACTTTTTAATTGTATATCTGTTGTGTATGTAACAATGTCTGAGAGAGTTAAACAACTGAAAAGTTATCTCACTACTTTAAGCTATGTTTTAAAATGCCAGTGTATTTAGAATTTTCATTTAGATAACTTTATTTGCCTGGATTCTCTTAACAGCACATTCTCTTTAAGTGATTGACCTTACACTTGCACAGTGTGATGACTTTACAGTTAAACTTGCTGTTGTGAATTAGTGGGCAGCTCTAGTTGTACTCAGTGAATGGTACCATTAATTGATCTCTGGACTGTACCTCCTCAAGCTCAGTTTTTTCCTCAGTGTTATTTGAGGCAATCTGCTTACCTTTGGGCTTTTACTGTACACTGAAGATAATGACATGAAATGTTCAGGTTAAAAGAAGACTTTGGATTTGAATAGGATAAATGGATGTGGAAAATTGAAGCATTTCTTAATAGTACTTAAAAAAGAAAACAAAGTATCTGCTTCCATGGGAGCTCTGCCCACTATGGACTTTGCTGACATCCCATAGTTTTAGTTTAACTGGTATGCCTGCCATCAAGTCTCTACTACTTTCATGTTGCTTGCACTCTCCAGAGTTGCTCACTGTATGTGTCACAGTATTGTGTTAGTGTCTAACATTAAACATAAGGGCCTAAGAATTTCAAATAGATTTAAATACTGTAGTAAAGGACTATTAGTAGCTTTGACATTTCTTTTGTGGGCTTTTGCCTGATATTCCCAACTACCATAGATGCCTGCAGTTTAACAGTGCCACTCACCATTATTACCCATAAAGCTGCGGTGGTGCAGCGGTAGTGTTGTTGCCTCACAGCAAGAGGTTCTCCCGTTCGATTCTCTGCTGGAGCGCCTTCTGTGTGGAGTCTGCATGTCCTCCCCACGGTCGAGTGGCGTTCGAAAGGCATGCGTAGAATGGGCGTGCCTTCGTTGAAGGTTAGACGTCGAGCTGGCACCTCAGCACCCATAAAAAAAATCTACTGCCAATCATTAGCGGACCGGAGTTTCACTGTGGCGACCCCTAACCGGGAAAAACCGAAAGAAAAACAACTCACCATTATTACCCATGAAAGCTCAAGGAGATAGATAAGCCCATTGCTTAAAGAAACACCTTGAAGCTCTGAATTCCTAGTGACATCACCATGGAGCAAACTGAATAACATAAAGGAACAAGGATTACAGAGTTGATTACTCCACAGAGTCCTCTGCTTTCAATGTGTCTGTCTGCTTTGCAGTATCCATTGAAGGATCATTAAATGATTACTCATCTACCAGGTCATCTCAATAATCACGAGGAATGTAATGAGAAAGCTGATCCGTGGCCCCATGAAATTCCATGTCAGAGTAACACTAATGCCATCTCCCACCATTAAGTTGAAGAGAGTCATCAATGGTTCATTTTTTTTTTCATTTCTGTCCTGTTAAAAATCACTAGCAGCAAGTGCTTTGGTTTGTGACCAGTCAGTGGTTTAGTAGCGTTGCCAAATTTTCAGTTGGAGATTAAGGGAATTAATCACAGGGCTGCTGAATGAAGCTCTAACAACTTATCGTAATCTGCTCAACTGCCAGACTAAATAAGATGAAGGCTCTGGGCTTTACTGTCTTATGGCAAGCGTAGCGCTGCCTCCACTCAATGTCAACTAAATGACAGTTTTATGCTGTGGTGTTAGAGTTGAGAACTTTCCACTAAAGAGTGCACTGGCCCACCATTCAGGTGTCCACAGATAAGTGGTTTCAGGTTTCTAGCCTGAGGAAAGTTGACTGAGCATGTTTGTCCCCTATCATTTCAGAGTACAGATAAGTTCATCTATTTTCCCCTCAACTCCTCTTCTCAAAGGTTGTTCCCCCAGGGTTCTACTTATCTCCATTATCATTCTCATTTATCAGCAAACTTCCCACAGACTTCTCTCATCTCATCATCCTGCCTAACCATGATTATTTACATGTTAAGACATTCCTGATCTATTATGAAAAAAACATTAAGAAGGCTGTCAAATTGGTTAAGCACTCACAAGCTTTTACTTGTAAGAAAACTTAAGACACTGCTGTTTGGAATCCCTCAATGATTGTCTGCAGTAATGAGTAATTGAGCTGTGACTTGAGCTGTGACTTGTACTAGTCAGGAAACAGTTGAGTGAGTCCAGGATTTAAAATGCTTTTGAAATACTTCTCAGCTTTCTGTATCATGTAAAAAATAAAATCACAAAGTATCATGTACAGATCGCAAAGTACAAAGTAAATAGACTCTTCTTGGCTAGGAAATCTCCCATTTCCTTTCCCTAGAAGGTAGAGCTGACAGAGGCAAAGGAGTCCTTATAGCTCAGAGTATGCACTACCAATCATTGCAACAGCCTCCAAAAAAATATACATATATATATATATATATATATATATATATATATATATCTTCCCGGTCAAACGATCACAGTGCAACTGTTTCCAAAACAGATGGATTATGAAAAACTATGAGTAAACTTTGCAGTGTGGCCCATCAGATGTTCATCGTGTTTCACTGTTGCAGTCATTACACTTAGGTTATCCTGCTGGCGGGCTACCCGCAGTCGGACAGAATTCCAAAGTCTTGGTCCGGCGTCGGTTGCTGTCGCTTCTTCCTTGACGTCAGTGCGCCAGGGGTATATATGATGCAGCCGACACCATTTTCTTCAGTCTTTCTTGCCTCGCGGTGCCCGAAGCAAAAGCAGTTCACAAGTGCCGGTCGGCCGACTCCTGAGATTTTCGAAATCGAATTTCAGAACCAAAGTCTTCAATAAAGCTAAGTACCCCATTGGGGAAACTTTTTCTTGCTCCAGACCAATGTTAGTAAAAGTTAACAGTTGTATTTCGTGTGGGAAGTAAATACCTCATAAGGACTTTCACTCTTACTGTATTCCTTGCCTAGGCCCTGACCACGACGTTACTAGTTGTCGGTTTTGTGCTAGATTCAACAAACGCACTATTAAGCGTCGGTTTGATTTTGCATTGCGTTACTTTGGCCGTAGGTTTAACTACATAATGCCGTCGGAACAACCGATGACCGGAATTCATAAAAAAACGCAAAGACAAGGAAAAGGACAGACGTCCGAGGTCCAAAACCGACGACAAAGCCTCTTCTAGGCCAGTCGCCGGTTCTCAGTGAGGCGCTTTCGCAGCCCCTGACACCTGCTACCTCAGAGCCACAGGCCGCCTCCGACTCCCACGTGGAGACAACTAGGCCTCTAGAAACTCAAGGTATTTGGCCAACGGAAACTATTCTCTCACATAGGTCCAGAGCCGCTGAGCAGGCATCTGCTTCTGAGGGTGTTTTCAGACCTACACAGCTTACTATATCAAGTCAACTACAGCAGCAAAGGCAAAGTCTAAAACATCATTACAGACAAAGAAACAAGTACAGCATTCTCCTGGACAGTCATCCATTCCCAAGAAACAGATGCTCAAAATGGCCGAAGACCTAATTACTTTGATCAGGGGTTCCCATCCCCCTCCTGATAAAAGGCCTAGGCAGGATACAGACTATGAATCCTCTGACCAGGTTTCTATTTCCTCTGATTCCTCTTCAGACCAGAGATACTCTCTTCCTCCCTATGAGGATTCTGATGCTGAAGAGTCTATCCTTTCAGCCTCTCCTCCTGAGGATTACTCTTTTGGGGAAACTTTGCACACCATGAGGGAGCATTTCCATTGGGAAAGTCAGGATTATTCAGAATTAAAGAAAAGGCTCAGAGATTTTCTTTTACTGCCTCAGCACAGGCCCCTTGCTATACCCCCGTGTTAGATATTGTTGATGATGTTTTTTCTGAATCTAGTTTGTCTCCTGATTCTTTACCCCAGCACCAGTCAAGCCAGACAGGTACTATAGGGTCCCAGACTGTCATAAATATCTTTATAAAAACCCTGCTGCTGACCCAGAAACAATTTCTCAGGGTCCCAAAGGGGTAAAGGCTTCCACTGCAAAAAACCCAGTCCCCTCTGACAGGGATTCTAGAGCACTGGATAGACGGGGGGAAAAAGTTTACACTTCTGCAACGTTAGTAGTAAGGGCTTTGAACTGCCAGTTTCACATGCTGAAATACCAACAATACTTAATGTCTTTGTTAAAACAGAAAATGTTTGCAAGCTCAGAATGTCCTGACAATAAGGAAATGCAGGATTTATTGCATGCAGCTGAACAAGTGGGAAAACATACTCTGCAATGTGGTTTTTGATTCATTAGAGGCTTCTTGTAGAGCCGCAGTTACAGGATCTGTTATTCGAAGGTATGCTTGGTTAAAAGAGCAAAGTTTACCTGATCATGTTAAAGCCAAATTATCAGATGCTCCTTTACAGCATGATACTTTGTTTGGTGTTAAGGCAGAAGAGGTATTAAAGAAAATGGAGGATAAGGCAAAATCAATGCAGACAGTAAAGGATTTCTTACAGGTACAGCCACCTAGATTTAGCAGAAATTGGCCTTCTAAAAATTGGTCCTTTCCAGTGTCAGACAGGCCTCAAAGATGCAGATACAGACACCCAAGAGGCAGATCTCAGCCACAAGGCTCTTACAGACCTAGACAATGGGGTGCTTCATCCCCCAAAGGAGGAGAAGACAAGTCACAACCTTATAGGAAACAGTCCCAATGACTTCCCTTTTCAAAAGCCAAACACTTACCTTTTGGCAGCACCTTTAGGGGGGAAACTAGCACTTTTCTCACAAAATTGGCACATTATCACCCAGGACAAATGGGTACTGAATATTGTCTCTCAGGGCTACAGGTTCCACTTTCACACCCTACCAAGGTCAAAAGGAATGCCAGACCTGCCCCAAAATCAATGGGCAGAGGCACAAAAACAGATTACAGCTCTCATGGACATGAGAGCCATTCAAAAAGTACCACAGCAAGAACAAGGACAAGGATTTTACTCGAGACTTTTCTTGGTTCCCAGAAAGGGCAAAGCCTGGAGACCCATACTGGATCTGTCTATTCTAAATACTTTCCTGGATGTTCCGAAATTCAAAATGTTGACACTACAGCAACTTCTACCCATGCTGGGCAAGAAGGCTTGGCTTGTTACTTTGGACCTCAAAGAGGCATACCTGCATGTCCCAATCAGACAAAATTGCAGAAGATACCTCAGATTCATAGCTGGCACAATGCATTACCAATTCTCTGCACTGCCTTTTGGCTTATCTACTGCGCCCAGGGTCTTCACAAAATGCCTGGCACCAGTGATTGCATTTTGCAGACAAAACAGAGTTCAAATATATCCCTATTTGGACGACTGCCTTATTCAAGCAGAGAGCAAGGACATTTTACTACAGCATCTAGCGTTTGTAAAAAGATTACTAGTTGGCTTAAGGTACACAGTAAACGAAAAGAAGTCAAAACTAGTGCCCTCTCAAGAGATAATATTCCTGGGTGCAAGCTTAAGTACAACTGCCCAGATGGCTTATCTCACGCCAGACAAGCAAAGGCAACTGACTCAGAACTTTCAAATGATGGCAACAAAAACCCAGCTACCTGCAAGAAAAATTCTGCAGGCTTTGGGGTTCATGGCATCCTGCATCCTACTAATTCCATATGCAAGACTGCATATGAAGAAGTTACAGTGGTACCTAAAAAGTGTTTGGACTCAACATTGCCACAGCCTGGATGCAATAATAATTCTTATTCCCTGCCTGCTGCAGGAGTTTCGATGGTGGGCACTGGCATGTCACCACAACAAGGGACAGCCTTTCACTTTACCCACAGCCAGGCAGACACTAACAGATGCATCGGATTATGCCTGGGGGGGGGGGACGCACATGGCAGGAAAATGTATTCAGGGCAAGTGGTCCGCAGACCAAATGCATCTACACATCAATCAAAAAGAGATGCTAGCCGTATAGAATGCCCTGACAGCTTTCAAGGACCTACTGCATCCAGGACAACACCACAGTTATGTGGTACATAAGCAAGAGGGCACGCACTCATATCCCCTTTCCAGACAAGCTATGACTTTATGGAACACAGCAGTGACCTATCAAGTTAATCTGCAAGCACAATTCCTGCCAGGAAAGAAAAATACTCTGGCAGATGATCTAAGCAGAACCTCATGGATCCTCACGAGTGGAAACTAAATCCACAGGTCTTCAGCATGATAACAAAGAAATGGGGATGCCCGGACATAGATCTTTTTGTCTCCCCTCTCAACTGCCAACTACAGAAATTCTGCACAAGGACTTACCACCCACAAGCATGGAAAGTGGATGCTCTCTCATTCAGCTGGAGAACCCTAAAAGTTTATGCCTTCCCACCACTGCCTCTCCTTTCCAAGGTGCTCCTAAAAGTCAGACAAGAGAGGCCAAAAATGATCCTGATTGCCCCAGACTGGCCACGCCACCACTGGTACCTAATCTTAAAGAACTTGGCTCAAGGCCCAGCCTGGACTTTACCTCAAATACCTCAACTTCTGACACAACAAAACAATCAGATCCTGCACAGCCAACTCAGAACCTTAAATCTGGCTGCATGGCAGATAACATAGCCACTCAGACCACACCCCCCTCTAAAGCTGTTATGGATGTCATTCTGGAGGCCAGGAGGCTCAGCACCAGGAAATCTTATGCAGAGAAATGTAAGAGATCCTGCGCCTGGTACCAGGCACAAGGCTTTGACCCACTTGTACCAAATATCCCTCAGATTTTACAATACCTAACTGAGATGTTGGACAAAGGCCTATCCTTTTCATCAATTAAGATCCATGCCTCTGCCATTTCAGCTCATTATAACACAGAACCTCCTATTTTCTCTCCTCCATTACTAAGGCAGTACCTCAGAGGGGCTAAAAACATAAGACCCCCCCCCCCCAGAGAGCACCGATACCTACTTGGGACCTCAACTTTGTCTTGGAAAAACTCACATTACCTCCCTTTGAACCAGCCAATACAGCTGATATAAAATTTTTATCATGGAAAACTGCTCTGCTCCTAGCAATAACTTCAGCACGAAGAGTCTCAGAGCTACAGGCATTAATGGCAGTGGACCCCTTTATCATTTTTCATCAAGACAGGGTTTCTCTAAGGACAAACCCAACATTTATGCCAAAGGTGGTATCCAGTGTGGCTCTTAGCCAAACCATTCATTTGCCAACATTCTATCCTGATCCCCAGAATAAAGGGGAGAGACTTCTGCACACTTTGGACATACACACAGGCAGTTACACTTCTACTTGGACAAAACAAAAGCTTTCAGAAAAACGGAGCAACTGTTTGTAGCATATGCTGCAGGATCACAAGGAAAGGCTATCTCAAAGCAGACTATTTCAAAGTAGATAGGACACTGTATTCGTTTCTGCTACGCACAGCATGGAAAGCCAGTGCCTAACATTAGACCACACTCTACCAGGGCAGCAGCCACTTCAGCAGCCTTCCTCAGAGGAGTACCAACCAAGGACATTTTGGAAGCTGCAACTTAGAGTTCAGTGCACACCTTTACCAAGCATTACCATTTGCCTCTTTATTCTAAATCCAGAGCAGGCTTTGCCACTGCAGATGTTCATCATGTTACACTGCTGCAGTCATTACACTTGGGTTATCCTGCTGTCAGGCTGTCCCATAGTCGTCCAGAGTTCCAACGTCTTGGTCCGGCGTCAGTTGCTGTCGCTTCTTCCCTGACGTCAGTGCACCAGGGGTATATAAGATGCATCCGACGCCATTTTCTTCAGTCTTTCTTGCCGCGCGGTGCCCGAAGCAGTTCGCAAGTGCCGGTCGGCCGACTCCTGAGATTTTCAAAGTCGAATTTCAGATCCGAAGTCTTCAATAAAGCTAAGTACCCCGTTGGGGAAACTTTTTTCTTGCCTCAGACCGATGTCAGAAAAAGTTAATAATTCTATTTCTTGTGGGAAGCAAATACCTCATAAGGACTTCCACTCTTACTGTATCCCATGCCTAGGCCCCGATCACAACATCACTAGTTGTCGGTTTTGTGCTAGATTTAACAAACGCACTATAAAAAGACATTTTGATTTTGCTTTGCACTACTTTGGCCGAAGGTCCAATTATACTATGCCGTCGGATCAACCGACGACCGCAATACCGAAAAAACGCAAGGACAAGGATAAAGACAGGCATCCGAGGTCCAAAACCGACGAAGAAACCTCTTCTAGGCCAGTCGCCGGTTCACCGGTTCTCAGTGAGGCGCTTTCACAGCCCCTGACACCCACTACCTCAGTGCCACAGGCCGCCTCCGACTCCCACGTGGAGACAACTAGGCCTCTGGAAACTCAAGGTATTGGGCCTACGGAAACTAATCCCTCAGATGGGTCCGGAGCCGCTGAGCAGGCATCGGCTTCTGAGTGTGTTTTCAGACCTTCACAACTTACCATTAAAACAACAGCCAAGACAAAAGTTCCATTAAAGACAAAGAAACAAGTACAGCATTCTCCTGGACAGACCTCCATGCCTAAGAAACAGATGCTTAAAATGGCCGAAGACCTCATTACTCTAATCAGGGGTTCCCATCCCCTTCCTGAGAAAAGGCCTAGGCAGGATACAGACTATGATTCGTCTGATCAGGTTTTCATTTCCTCTGATTTCTCTTCAGACCAGGGATACTCTTTACCCCCCTACGAGGGCTCTGATGCTGAAGAATCTATCCCTTCAGCCTCTCCTCCTGAGGATTATTCTTTTGGGGAAACTTTACATACCATGAGGGAACATTTCCATTGGGAAAGTCAGGATTACTCAGAATCCAAGAAAAGGCTCAGGGATTTCCTTTTATTGCCTCAGCACAGGCCCTTGGCTATTCCGCCTGTGCTAGATATTGTGGATGATGTGTTCTCTGAATCCAGCTTATCTCTGATTCTTTGCCCCCTGCACCAGCCAATCCAGATAGATATTATATTGTCCCAGACTCTCACAAGTTTCTTTATAAAAACCCTTCGGCTGATCCAGAAACTATTTCCCAGGGTCCAAACGGGGTTAAGGCTTCCATTGCAAAAAATCCAGTACCCTCTGACAGAGATTCCAGAACTTTGGATAGATGGGGGAAGAAAGTATACACTTCTGCAACTTTAGCGGTAAGAGCTTTAAATTGCCAGTTTCACATGCTTAAGTACCAACAATATTTAATGGCTCAGTTAAAACAGAAAATGCTTGCAAGCTCAGAAGCTCCTGATTGTAAAGAAATGCAGGATTTATTGCATGCAGTTGAACAGGTGGGAAAACATACTCTACAATGTGGTTTTGATTCTTTAGAGGCCTCTTGTAGAGCCGCAGTTACAGGTTCTGTGATTCGAAGACATGCTTGGTTAAAAGAACAGAGTTTACCTGATCATGCTAAGGCAAAATTATTGGATGCTCCTTTACAGCATGATACATTGTTTGGTGTTAAGGCAGAAGAGGTGTTAAAGAAAATGGAGGATAAAGCTAAATCTATGTAAACAGTCAAGGATTTCTTACAGGTACAGCCACCTTGATTTAGCAGAAATTGGCCAACAAAGAATTGGTCCTTTCCAGTGTCAGACAGGCCACAGAGAGGCAGATACAGACACCCAAGAGGCAGATCTCGACCCCAAGGCTCAAACAGACAATGACAGCGGGGCACCTCAACCCCAAAAGGAGGTGAGGACAAGTCACAACCTTACAGGAAACGGTCACAATGACTTTCCCCTTCGTACGCCAAGCACTTCCCTTTTGGAAGCCCCCTTAGGGGGAAAACTAGCACTTTTTTCTCAAAGCTGACAAACAATCACCCAAGACAAATGGGTTCTGAATATTGTCTCTCAAAGTTACAGGTTCCACTTTCATAATTTACCAAGGCTAAAAGGAATGCCAGACCTGCCACAAAATCAATGGGCAGAGGCACAGAAACAAATTTCAGCCCTCATGGACATGAGAGCTATTCAAAAAGTACTACAACAGGAACAAGGACAAGGATTTTACTCAAGACTCTTCCTGGTCCCCAGAAAGGACAAGGCCTGGAGACCCATACTAGACCTTTCAATTCTAAATACTTGCCTGGATATTCCGAAATTCAAAATGTTGACATTACAGCAGCTTCTACCCATGCTGGGCAAGAAGGCTTGGCTTGTTACTCTGGACCTCAGAGGCATACCTGCATGTCCCTATCAGACAAAATTGCAGAAGATACCTCAGATTCAAAGCTGGTACAATGCACTACCAATTCTCTGCACTGCCCTTTGGCTTATCTATTGCGCCCAGGGTCTTCACAAAGTGCCTGGCACCAGTAATTGCATTTTGCAGACAAAAAGGAATTCAAATATATCCATACCTGGACGACTGCCTCATTCAAGCAGAGACAAAGGACATTCTTCTACAGCATCTGGCGTTTGTAAAAAGGATGCTAATTTCTCTAGGGTACACAGTAAATGAAAAGAAGTCAAAACTAGTGCCCTCACAACAGATTATATTCCTGGCTGCCAGCTTAAATACAACGGCCCAGATGGCTTACCTCACGCCAGACAAACAAGTTCAACTAACTCAATATTTTCACCTACTGGCAAAAAAGTCCCATCTCCCTGCAAGAAAAATTCTGTAGGCACTGGCATTCATGGCATCCTGCATACTACTAATACCATATGCCAGACTGCATATGAGGAAATTACAATGGTACCTAAAAAGTGTTTGGACTCAACACTCTCACAGTTTAGAAGCAGTAATACCAATGATTCCCTGCCTACAACAGGAGTTCCGATGGTGGGCACAGGCATGTCACCTAAACAAGGGTCAGCCTTTTACTCTACCCACAGCCAGGCAGACTCTAACAACAGATGCTTCGGATTACGCCTGGGGAGTACACATGGCAGGAAAATGCATTCAGGGCAAGTGGACCACAGACCAGATGCATATTCATATCAATCAAAAAGAGATGTTGGCTGTTCAAACTGCCCTAACAGCTTTCAAGGACCTTCTGCATCGAGGACAATTATTATTAAAAACAGACACCACCACAGTAATGTGATACATAAACAAGCAAGGGTTCACTCATTCTTATCCCCTATGCAGGCAAGCCATGACCTTGTGGAACACAGCTCTAACATATCAAGTTCACCTGCATGCACAATTCCTGCCAGGAAAGAAAAATACTTTGGTAGACGATCTAAGCAGAAATATCATGGACCCTCACGAATGGAAATTGAATCCACATATCTTCAGCATGGTAACGAAGAAATGGGGATGCCCAGACATAGATCTTTTTACCTCCCCACTGAATTGCCAACTACAAGAATTCTGCACAAGGACTTATCACAAACAGGCATGGAAAGTGGATGCTCTTTTGTTCAGCTGGAAAAACCTAAAAGTTTATGCCTTCCCGCCACTGCCTCTCCTTTCAAAGGTACTCCTAAAAGCCAGACAAGAAAAACTGCAGATGATCCTGATTGCTCCAGACTGGCCACGCCAGCACTGGTACTTTACCTTAAGGAACTTAGCTCAAGGCCCACCATGGATTTTGCCTCAAATTCCACACCTTCTGACTCAACAAAACAATCAAGATCCTGCACGGTCAGCTCAAAACCCTAAACCTAGCTGCATGGCAGATTCATTAGTCAAACAGGTAACACCTCTCTCTAAAGCTGTTATGGATGTCATTTTGGAGGCCAGGAGGCCTAGCACCAGGAAAGCTTACTCAGAAAAATGGAAGAGATTCTGCGCCTGGAACCAGGCTCAAAACCTTGACCCTCAAGTTCCAAACATTCCTCAGATTTTACAGTACTTAACTGAGATGCTGGACAGAGGCCTATCCTTCTCAGCAATTAAGATCCACGCCTCTGCCATTTCAGCACATTACAACACGGATCCTCCTTTATTCTCTCATCCCTTGCTAAAACAGTACCTCAGAGGGGCTAAAAACATAAAACCGCCCTGGAGAGCACCAACACCAACTTGGGACCTCAGTTTCATTTTGGAAAAAACTAACCCTGCCACCTTTTGAGCCAGCTAATACAGCAGATCTAAAATGTTTATCCTGGAAAACAGCTCTGCTCCTGGCAATAACTTCAGCACGAAGACTCTCAGAGCTACAGGCATTAATGGCAGTGGAACCTTTTATAATTTTTCATCAGGACAGGGTTTCTTTAAGGATAAACCCTACCTTTATGCCAAATGTGGTATATAGTGTGGCTCTTAAACAAACCATCCATTTGCCAACTTTTTATCCAAACCCCCAGAATAAAGGGGATAAACTTTTGCATTCTTTGGACATACACAGGCAGCTACGCTTCTACTTGGACAAAACAAAAGCTTTCAGGAAAACTGAGCAACTGTGTTTGTAGCATATGCTGCAGGATCACAGGGCAAGGCTATCTCAAAGCAGACTATATCCAAATGGATAGGACACTGTATATGTTACTGCTACACACAGCATGGAAAATCAGTCCCAAATAACATTAGGCTAAATTTCCACCAGGGCAACAGCCACTTCAACAGCCTTTCTCAGAGTACCACCTACCAAGGAAATTTTGGAGGCTGCAACTTGGAGTTCAGTGCACACCTTTACCAAGCATTACCACCTGCCTCTTTACTCTAAATCCAGAGCAGGATTTGCCACTGTAGTTCTGCAGGGCCTCATAGCCAATCCTAACTCTTTATAGACCAGCCACCCAACCTTAGCTTTGGGATTCTACCCAAGTGTAATGACTGCAGCAATGTAACACTATGCACATAGTACAGTTTTGTACCTATCATAAATGTAGATGTTCGAGTGTTCACAGTGCTGCAGTCCAGGTTACCCTCCCTCCATCCCCTCTGAACTAGCTGGACTTATCTATACCTTTCTATCCTATACAACCTTTGTGGTGTATTTGCTTGTAACTGAATGTATTGTTTTTATTTTTATATGTATATCTTTTATTAGCAATATGTATTGCCTACCTACTTGGGGGCTCCTGACATCTGGGGCAAGAAAAAATGAAGAAAATGGCGTCTGATGCATCTTGTATACCCCTGGCGCACTGACGTCAGGGAAGAAGCAACAGCAACCGACGCCAGACCAAGACTTTGGAACTCTGGCCGACTACGGGACCGCCTGATGGCAGGATAAACCCAAGTATAATGACTGCAGCAGTGTGAACACTCGAACATCTGCATTTATGGTAGGTACAAAACTGTACTTTCTGCAGGGCCTCATAGCCACTCCTAATCCTATTTAGACCCAGCCACCCTACCTCAGCTTTGGGATTCTACCCAAGTGTAATGACTGCAGCAGTGCAACACGATGAGCATAGTACAGTTGTGTACCTACCATAAATGTAGATGTTCGAGTGTATTCACTGTTGCAGTCCAGGTTACCCACCCTCCATCCCCACTTTCTTTGCTGGAACTTATCTATACCTTTCTGACCTATACAACCTATGTGGTGTATTTGCTTGTAGCTGAAGGTATTGTTTATATTTTTCTGTTTGTTTTTATTAGCAATATGTATTGCCTACCTATTTGGAGGCACCTGACATCTGGGGCAAGAAAAACTGAAGAAAATGGCGTCTGCTGCATCTTATATACCCCTGGTGCACTGACGTCAGGGAAGAAGCGACAGCAACCGGCGCCGAACCAAGACTTTGGAATTCTGGCCGACTGCGGGTAGCCTGCTAGCAGGATAACCCAAGTGTAATGACTGCAACAGTGAATACACTCGAACATCTACATTTATGGTAGGTACACAACTGTACTTTATTTTTCCAACTAGCCATTTCTAGCAAATGACAAGTACCTCTAGCTTTTCTTCTTTCACTTATCTCTCTCTCTCCCCTAAGTTTTTTTCCAACCGTCCATCTGACCTGTCTTCCTGCCATACCCTCACTTTGGCTTCAGTGTTCTTTTTTCGTCAATTTCAACTACTTTTTTGCACATATGTAAATAGGAAACCTATATAATTTTTATAGGTTCATAGGTTCATAGGTTTATACTAGGCTATCTGCCCGAGGGCATTTACAAGCCTAGCCCATAGTTTTGTGGCTTACGCCACCCCTTTAGTTTGGAGAAACTATGCCCATTATTTTGCAGTGCCTCTGTTGAGCAGAGACACTGAGGTAATCCCTGGGGTATATCTGCGATCTCCCATCCATTGGTCAAGATTCCTCTTGAACAAAGCCAGCGAGGTGCTCTGCCTCACATATACTGGGATTTTGTTCCACAGCATAGGGAGTCTTTGGGTGATGAATCTATCCCTCCAGCACGCCCTATTAATAGCTGTGTCTAGGTTTAGGTCTCCTGCGCTTGTGGCTCTAAGAGATTTTGATCTTCTGAGGTGAAGCATGTTCACCAAACCTGGGTTTGACATGGCCTTGTATGTCAGGCACAGGTCACCTCTGAGCAGGCGGTAAGCACTGAATAGAGCTGGAGTTCTTTCAGCCGGGCAGCATAAGACATATCTTTGAGACCTTTTATCCTTTTGGTGAGGAACTTTGGGGCCTCTCCAGCTGCTGCAAGTGTCGGGTCAGATACATTCCGAATGGGGCATTGTACTCAATCATTGGTCTGATGAGTGATGAGTACAGGGAGACTATGACCTCCCTTGATCTAGATGTGAATCCCTTCATGATCAGGTGGGCAATGTAGAAGGTCTTCCTAACTATTTTAGCAACATGAGTGTCGAATGAAAGGTTACTGTCAACCTGGGTCCCCAGGTCCCTGATAACTTCTTCTGTGCTCAGTGGATTGCCTCTTATATGGTAGCTAGGGTAACCTTGATTTTCCCAAGGGTATGACTATGCATTTTTGGCATTTAACTTTAGGCCATGGCTCTGGCACCAGTTATCCGCTTTCTGTGAGGCCCTTCTGAAGGATATCTGTGTCAGATGTGTTTTCGACTATAGCCCAGTTTGCAGTCATCTGCAAACTTGGTCAGCCATAACCCTCCTGTGTTTGCTTGTACTGAGAAGTAGATGCGAACAAGAGTGGGCCCAGGACTGAGCCCTGTGGGACACCACTTGTGACAGGCATTGAGTCTGACGTGGCGCCAGCAACTCTGACCCTGTGGGTTCTGTCACTCAGCCAGTTTGCAACCCATCTTGTGACGTATGGGTTTACCTTTAGGCTGATGAGTTTTTCAATGATACCTGAGTGGGGTATTGTATCAAGGCCTTTGCTAGGTCCAGGTAGACTGTATGGACTGCCTTACCCTCATCAATGGCCTTGGTGACCGTTTCAAAGAAGTCAACCAAGTTTAGAAGGCATGATCTGCCTTTGACAAAGCCAAACTGGGTTTGATCCAGCGTCTGCAAATTCCCTATGTCTTTATTTATGAGATCCATTATGATCCTTTCCATGGCTTTGCAGATAAGGCTTGTCAAGCTAATGGGACGGTAATTTCCAGGGTCAGTGGAGGCACCGCCTTTGTGAAGTGGGACCACAGTCGCTGTGCGGCACTCCCTGGGTACGTATCCAGAGGTGAGACTGAGATTAAACAGCTGTCCTAACTGTGGGTTTAATTCCTCGTTGAGTTCGTGGAGTACACATCCGGGGACACCATCAGGTCCCATGGATGCAGTGTTTTTTGCCTTGGAGAGAGCAGTTTTCACCTGGGCATTTGAGATGTTTGAGGGCTACTATCATTTGGTATAGATATATCTCCTTTTGGGGGGGGGTGAAGTTTGCACTGAACCTGTCAGCCAGTATGTTGGCAATGTCTGTAGGATCAGTAATCTTCACATCGTTTGAACTAATTCTGAGCATATCTGGGAGCTTCCTCCCAGGTTTCTAACATAGCTAAAGAAGGCCTTATGATTGTCTTTTGAGTCCTTAGCTATTTTTTTCTCAAAATTTGCTTTGGATGATTTTATGAGAGCTCTTAGCTTTTTACTTATAATGATCAAAGGTGTCTTACCTCTTAAGGATTTAGCTCTATCTTGTAGTAGCTTCCTCCTTTTGTTGTAGAGTTTGTTTATGGCTGGGGTCCACCAGACTGGACGCCTGCCTTTGGTACAGAGAGTCTTTGTTTTGTTTGGGATTGCCTGATCCATGCAGTCCTGCAGGTGCTGGTAGAAGGCATTTGTAAGTGATTCAGCGGCTTGCGTAGTGTTTACCGCAGGCTCGGGGGCCTTAAAGGAGACCACACTAGTCTTTAGAAGTGTGAAGTCAGCTTTTGAGAAGTTCTTTACTGTGGTTTTTTGTTTCAGGTGGGGTGGGATGAGGACCTCCAGCAAGATTAGCTTGTGATCTGATCTCACCAGTGAGGGGTATACTTCAGGTGTTGAACATTGTGCTCCCATGTTCGTGATGATGAGATCAAGTATGTTTTCTCCTCTTGTGGGGATGGTGACTAGTTGTTCCATGGCATTTGAGTTTATGAATTCCAGGAACTTTTGGGCCAGAGTGTTTGGGCTTGAGTAGTGTTCCCAGTCTATATTTGGGTAATTGAAGTCACCTAGTATAATGGTGTTTGGAGATACATTTATCCCCTCCAGTGTTTTCAGGAAAGCCATGTGAGGTTCTTGGGTTTGTGAGGGTGGCCTGTAACATGCTACAAATTGCAGAGCAGTCTTGCCTATGGTTAATTGCACCTGGATGGTCTCCGATGCATCGTGCGTTGCCACCAATCTTGAGGTGTGGGTGTCCTTGATGAATATGGACACCCTCCTTTCTTGGTATTGTCCGAATTTTGGGGCCGGAACGCATGATATGAGGTAAAACCTGATAGTGCTGGGGTGCTCTCAGGAGCCTTGAACCAGGTTTCTGTCACAGCACAGACATCGATGTTCTCCATACTGAGAAGGGCCTCGAGTGCGTGCATTTTGAGATTGAGACTTCTGGCATTGAGCAGCATTACCCTTAGTTTTTTCCATTATTGAGTTCTAGGGTGGTAGGTTTAGAATTTGAGCCTTGCCTAAAAAGGCACTATGGGGTGGCAATAGCCTTTGCCAATATCCGAATCCCAGGGTGACAGGTGCAAGCCATCCCTCATGAGCAGCGGCTTGTCCAGCATGTCATCCCAGGCAGACAGACATTGGATCCCCTTTGAATGACACCAGAATTTAAGCCAATTGTTAAAGCTGATCATCTTATCTCTGTATTGTGGCATCATTTTTGGTGAAGGTAGGATACTGCTCAATGTCAGGGTCATACCTGCCTGGGCTACATAATCAGAGAGCTCCTCAATGTCTCTTTTCATGTAGTCCAAGGAGGTACATCTCAGGTCGTTTACACCAGCGTGGACAATGACTAAGTCGTACTTGTACCTGCTGTTGAGAGACCTGAGTGCTTGCGTTATGTGGCGGATTCTAGCGCCCGACAGGCAGCTTACTGTGACCTTCTCCTTATTCAGTTTAGTCATACTACATTAGCATTCAAATATACAAGATGGAGGTAAACAACACAAGAAAACAATATAAAACTGAAATAACGAAAATCAAGTGCTGACCATGACCTTTATTGAAATAACGGTATGCTCTCTGTCACACACATACACACACACTTACCCAGGAAGAGCTAATGTTATCTTTTTTGTGTTGCTGGTGCCTCTTTTCTTGCTTTTACTGTAACATTGTGTACTACTGGTTTTGCTGGCAGCACTGAGTACAGTTACTGTTGGCTCTTAAGGTAAGCCAACCGTAATGTAACTTTTTGGCAAATGTAGCTTAAGTAAGTCATTTAAGTTGCCATGGTCAGATATTGCCTTTATTTTAATAATAAATAATTATTTGCAAAAAAGTAATCCAAAAGCCACAAGCTGTTAAAATTTAATAAAATGTTTGACGTAAACAAAAAAAAAATTAAGCAGGACACTTTGTAAGGCTAAATGTGTAGAATGTAAGTATTTACGCAGGAAACTCTAAAGCAAAGGATTTAAACAAATACAAGCTTTTAAGAAAAAACGTCTGCTGCTATTTTTATTATACTGAAAGATTCTTTATGTTGTCTGCCTCTGGCATTTACTGATTGAGGTAAACTCACAGACCGTGGATCCCAGGCATATGAGCTTTCTATCCAGAACGTTACCTGTGTACACTTCACAAGTCTGCATCTAACTTTTGCTCAGCAGTTGCACTGTGAAGTTAAAGCCCCAGATTATGTATTTCCCATTTGGTTTAGATTTTGAATGCATCTGCACAGTCACACATTCTCTGAAATCTGTCATTTTGTCTATGGTAATACAGATGTAGACTTGAAATAAGTTCTGCAGGCATGTGCAAGGAGCAGTTTCATTTTCCAAGAATTTGCTATTTGTGTGGCTTAAACATTTCAGATTCTACTATACCTTTGTACACTGTACACATTTAACATGCTGCAATATTTATTGGAGTCAACAACTACAGGTTTCACAGCTTTTACAGTATTTTGAAAACTAAATTTGTGCCTGTCGCACTCCATGCCCCCCCCCCCCATTTTGGACCTTGGCCAATGGCTTCTCTGCTTGCACACAGCTCATGCATTCATTCCAGGGGGGTGGGAACAAGGCATTCCCAGGCAAGGTGAGAACCCTGGATCCCATTTATTCCTGCCCAAAAATCCCAGTAGTCTCTTTTCACTCATGAGAGTGACATGTTAGACAGTGGGCCAGCTTTCTGGTCCTACGGGACAGTCTGCCCTCTGCCTGTGGGAGCAACCTCCCTTCCCTTTCAGCTGTCTCACAAGGGGAAATGTGTCAGTGCAGTTTGAGTTCCCCTATGCTTCTGAGTGCAGATGCATTCAGTGGTTGCTTTGTAAACTTGAACTGAATTATTTACAGCAGCTAGTGCCATCAGTAAATGAGATGTGGTGAGCCAGACCCATCTCACCCCTCACCAAATGGGCAATCTAGTAGTGGCCCCTCACTCCAACCCTCCCTTGCCAGCTCCTTTAGGTACCTGAGTCACTAATCGAATCTGGAATTCCCGTGCCATAGTTAGGAATTTCTCTCTCTATGCCATGGAGTTGTCTCTTGAGAGTTCTTTTGAGATGCTTCCAACAAGTGGAACTTAAGTGGTTGAAGCCACATTTTAACTTATTACCCAGCCCCTTTCATAATAGCCCATCTGTGTTTGCATTAATGCCACCATTATGGTGCAGGACAGGACTTCATTCCCTAGATGAATATACAAACTATACCACTTTGTACTCTGGCTGTGTGTAACCACTGTAAGGAATATGATCTGTAACTACTGAGATTTTTTTACCATAGAGGTAGGGTTGAAGCTTTTGAAGAGCTTGTACTATTCCCAAACATTCCTTTTTTACACAGACACATTATTGGACAAGTCTATGATTAAGGCATTCTAGTGGGTGCACTTATTACTGTGAAGAAATCTGTGCAGTCCCATGATTTGAAGCGTCTACTTGCATGATAAACCCTTGATTACTTTTATGGCTGGGTAAACCTTGAGGTCCATTCTTGAGTTCCTTAAATTTCTGGAATGTGCACTCGAATGACATTAACCAGATAGCCTGATTTGTCCTGTTCATTTGGGTAAGATTTGTAAAATAAGTGGCTTTGGAGTATTGTGATAAGCGTCAAACATTTTATAATACCCCATGGTTTCCAGCAACATCCTTACTTTTTTGGTAACAGTGTTCCACCATGTCTTTATATCTTCTACTTTGGCAAACTGTAGCCAAATTTTTCACCCCCCACTCTGTGACCAAGGTAAGGTACAGTGGATATAAAAAGTTTACACACCCCTGTTAAAATACCAGGTTTTTGTGATATAAAAAAACGAGACCACAATAAATCATTTCAAAGCTTTTCCCACCTTTAATGTGACTTGTAACCTGTGCAATTCAATTGAAAAACAAACAAATTTGTTGGGGAAAAAAATTAAAAAAGTACAATAAGCTGGTTGCATAAGTGTGTATAAATATATTGCATAAATATTAAACTAATACTTTGTTGAAGTACCTTTTGATTTAATTACAACATTCAGTCTTCTTGGGTAGGAGTCTATCAGCATGGCAAATCCTGAATTAGGAATATTTGGCCACTCTTTCTTGCAAAAGTGCTCCAAATCTGTCACATTACGAGGGCATATCTTGTGCACAGCCCTCTTCAGGTCACCGCACAGATTTTCTATTGGCTTTAGGTCTGGGCTCTGGCTGAGCCATTCCAAAACTTTAATTTTCTTCTGGTGAAGCCATTCTTCTGTTGATTTGGATGTATGCTTGGGGTTATTGTCGTGTTGAAAGGTGAAATTCCTCTTCATCTTTCTAGCAGATGCCTGAAAGTTTTGGGCCAAAAGTGAATGGTATTTGGAACTGGTCATAATTCCCTCCACCTGGACTAAAGCCACAGATGTTCTTCGTGTTTCACTGTTGCAGTCATAACTGTAGGGTGCTCCTGCCGGCAGGCAGCCCGAGGTCGGCCCGAATCCCAAAGTCTGGGTCCGGCATCGGCTGTATAAGCTAGTATCCTGACGTCAGTACGCCTTGGTACATAGCCCTCAGCCGACGCCATCTTCTCCAGTCTTTCTTGCCGTGCGGTGGAAAGCAGCTCGCAAAACGTTGGTTGGCGATTTTCGAACAGCATTCTTGGTTGTTGTCGGTCCGAAGTTGTTACTTCTCTTCTCAAAGCTAAGTACCCGTTAGAATCTTTTTCTTGTTCCTCCGATGTCAGAAAAAGTTAATAATTGTATAGCGTGTGGGAAACAAATACCTCATAAAGATTTCCACTCTTACTGTCTACCTTGCTTAGGCCCTGACCACGACGTTTCTTGTTGTCGGTTCTGTGCCAGGTTCAACTCTCGTACTATCAAACGCAGGTACGACTGGGCTTTAAATTATTTTGGCAGACACTTCAATTACAGAATGTCATTGGATACTACCGGAGTTCAAAAGAAGCACAAAGATAAAGACAGGCCTCCGAGGTCCAAACAGGACTCGTTGCAGCTGGAGCCAGCGTCCGGTTCGGCTGTCGTCAGTGAGGCGCTTTTGCAGCCCCTGTCGTCCGCCGCTTCTGAACCGATGGCCGATACGGACTCCCATGGGGAGCCATCAAGGCCCACTATTTTATCTGCTGCAGGACCTTCGGACATCGCTCCTTCAGATGGGTCCGGAACCGCTGTGCAGGTACCGGCTTCTGAGGGGGTTTTCAGGCCTACTCACATTACTATTTCAAAGGCAAAGGCAAAGACAAAGACTCCTTCTAAGTCTAAAGTTTCAGCTCAAGCTGCTTCTGAATCCACTCCCAAGACACAAAAACAATTATTGAGGATGGCTGAAGACTTGCTTACAATGATTAGGGGTTCTCACCCCCCTCCTGAGAAAAGGCCTCGACAGGATGTTACTCTGGATTCTTCTGACCAGGCTTCTGTCTCTTCTGTTTCTTCCTCTGATCAGGACTATTCCTTCCCCACTTATGAGGATTCGGATGCTGAGGAATCTTTGCCCTCGGCCTCTCCGCCTGAGGATTTTTCTATTGGGGAAACCTTGCATGAGATGAGGGAACATTTTCATTGGGAAGGACAGGAATATTCTGCTTCCAAAAGAGGCTTAGAGAATTTCTTCTTCTTCCTCAGCATAGGCCTTTAGCTATCCCTCCTGTTTTGGACATTGTGGACGATGCTTTTCTGAGGCTAATTTGAATCCTGATTCCATGCCTCCTGCTCCTTCTAAGCCTGATAGATTTTATAGGGTTCCTGACTCTCATTTATTTCTTTTTAAAAATCCTTCTGCAGACCCTGAAACTATTTCTCAGGGTTCTAAGGCTGCTAAGGTTGCTACTTCTAAAAATCCTATTCCCTCTGAGAAGGATTCTCGTGCTTTAGACAGGTGGGGCAAAAGGTATATACTTCTGCTACCCTTTCTGTAAGGGCATTGAATTGCCAGTTTCATATGTTTAAATACCAGCAATTTCTTTTGTCTGTTTTAAAGCAAAAGCTTGCTTCCGTACCTGCTTGTGCAGAGGATAAGGAACTTCAGGATGTTTTGCATGCTACTGAACAGGTTAACAAGCATAGTTTACATTGTGGTTTTGATGCCTTGGATGCTTCCTGCAGGGCTGCTGCCTCTGGTACTGTGATTAGGAGACATGCCTGGCTTCGTGAACAAAGTTTGCCTGAACAGGTTAAGGCTAAATTATTAGATGCCCCTGTTCAACATGATGTTCTTTTGGTTCTAAGGCTGAGGAAGTTATTAAAAAGATGGAAGAAAAGGCAAAGTCCATGCAGACTGTAAAAGATTTCTTGCAGGTTCAACCTCCTAGATTTTCCAGGAATTGGCCCACTAAAAATTGGTCCTTTCCCACGTCTGACAGGCCTCAAAGGGGAAGATATAGACGCTCCAGAGGCCGTGGTCAAGGCCAGACCTCGTACAGATCTAGACAATGGACTGCTTCTTCACCTAGAAGGGGAGAAGACAGATCCCAATCTCAAAGAAAACAGACTCAATGACTCTCTCGGTTGGGCTTCAGGACCTCTTTACCTGGACGCCCCTCTCGGAGGAAAACTGTCTCTCTTTTACAGGAATTGGACTCATATTGCCCAGGACAAATGGGTATTGGATGTGATTTTAAAAGGTTACAAGTTCCACTTTCACACTTTGCCAAGGACTCACGGTTGGCCAGATCTGCCAAAACTTCAATGGTCAGAGGCCTTAACTCAAGTGGATGCTCTTCTGGCCATGAGAGCCATAGAGCCTGTTCCACTCTTGGAAATGGGAAAAGGATTTTATTCAAGGCTGTTTCTGGTTCCCAGAAAACAAAACTCTTGGAGACCTATTCTGGACCTTTCTGTGTTAAACACCTTTTTGGAAATTCCAAAGTTCAAGATGCTCACTCTGCAACAGTTACTTCCAATGCTCTCTCAGGACGCCTGGATGGTGACATTGGACTTAAAGGAAGCCTATTTGCATATCCCTATCAGACAAGAACGCAGGAAATTCCTCAGGTTCAAGGCAGGTTCGAGGCACTTTCAATTCTCTGTTCTGCCCTTTGGTTTATCTACTGCGCCCAGAGTCTTCACCAAGTGCCTGGCACCAGTAGTGGCTTACTGCAGACTTCAGGGGATTCAGATTTACCCCTATTTGGACGACTGCCTTATTCAGGCAGGCAGCAAAGATCTTCTGCTTCAACACCTAGACTTCGTTCAACGTCTTCTCCTCTTACTGGAATTCTCAGTGAACATAAAAAAGTCACATTTAATCCCTTCTCAACAAATGGTATTCTTGGGAGCCCTCTTAAACACAACCTTACAAAGGGCCTACCTCACTCCAGAAAAACAAACTCAGCTGGCTTCTACTTTCAACACCTTGGCAACTCTATCTCAGCTCACTGCAAGGAAATTCCTGCAGGCTCTGGGCTACATGGCTTCCTGCATTCTGTTGATTCCAAACGCAAGGCTTCACATGAGAAAGCTTCAATGGTATCTGAAAAGTGTATGGTCACAGCATTATCACGATCTGGATATTCTGATTCCTCTGATCCCCTGCCTCCAGAAGGAATTCCTCTGGTGGTCCAGGGCATGCATTTTAAACGAAGGAAAACCTTTTCGTCTCCCTCAACCTACTCAAATCCTAACCACGGACGCCTCGGATTATGCTTGGGGAGCACATTTTCTAGACAATTGCCAGCAAGGAACCTGGACAAAGGACCATCTTCACTGGCACATCAATCTGAAGGAGATGTTGGCAGTTCAAAATGCCCTTTTGGCCTTCAAGCACCTTTACAACCAGGGCCTCTGCTAATTCACAGACAACACCACGATCATGTGGTACATCAACAAGCAGGGGGGATCTCATTCTTACCCCCTTTGCAGACTGGCTATGAGTTTATGGGACACAGCTCTAAATTTGAATCTGCATCTCCAGGCTCAATTCATTCCAGGGAAACAAAATCTTTTAGCAGACAGCCTGAGCAGAAACATTTCAGATCCTCACGAATGGATGCTAGACACCAACTTGTTCAAAAGGATTACTGCAGTTTGGGGATGTCCCCAGATTGATCTGTTCGCATCCCATCTCAATCATCAGCTGCCTCGCTTTTGCACCAGGTCCTTCCACAAAACAGCATGGAGAGTGGATGCCCTGTCTTTCAGTTGGAGAAGTCTGTCTGCATATGCCTTCCCTCCTCTTCCTCTACTGCCTCGGGTACTACTGAAGATAAAGCAGGACAAGCCCAAGTTCCTCATCTTGATTGCTCCAAATTGGCCTCGACAGTTTTGGTATCCGACTCTAAAACTCCTGTTCTCGGGGCCTCCTCAGATTCTTCCACTGAACCCTTCGCTTCTGTCCCAGCATCAGGGTCAGTTGCTACATTCCAACCTCAAGACCCTTTGCTTGGCTCTTCAAAGGAATTTGATTGCCTCTAGTCTTCCCAAACAAGTTTTAGATGTTCTTTTGGAAGCTAGACGGCCTAGCACTAGGAAATCTTATGCCTCTAAATGGAAGAGGTTTTCTATTTGGATGCAGGACCGAGGTTCTGATCCTCAGGTTCCTGATCTCTCCTCTATTTTGCTTTACCTTTCGGAGCTTTTATCTAAGGGACTTTCATTTTCTTCCATTAAGATTCATGCTTCTGCTATCTCTGCGCATTTCAGTTCTGATCCTCCTGTTTTTTCAAATCCTTTGGTGAAACAGTTTTGAGGGGGCTAAGAATTTGGCCTCCAAGGACCCTCCGGTCCCTGCCTGGGATCTTAATTATGTTTTAGAAAAACTTACTTTGCCTCCTTTTGAGCCTGCTGCATCTTCAGATATTAAGTTTCTATCTTGGAAGACTGTTCTTTTGTTAGCTTTGACCTCTGCCAGAAGGGTCTCAGAGTTGCAAGCTCTTATGGCTGTGGAACCTTACCTTATTTTCCATCAGGACAGAGTATCCTTGAGGACCAATCCTACTTTCATGCCTAAGGTGATTTCAAAGTGGCCTTGAATCAGACAATTCACCTTCCTACTTTCTTTCCAAATCCTCAAAATAAAGGGGAAAGGATTTTGCATTCATTGGATGTGCACAGGCAGTTAATATTTTACTTGGACAAGACTAAAGATTTCAGAAAGTCTAACCAACTGTTTGTTTCCTTTGCCTCCAGTTCACTTGGAAAACCTATTTCTAAACAAACCATTTCCAAATGGATTGCTTATGGGATCAGATTTTGTTACACTCATCATGGTAAACAGTTTCCTGGAACCATTAGAAGTCATTCTACTAGAGCAGCTGCTATTTCTACAGCTTTTCTCAGAGGAGTACCTACCAAGGATATCTTGGAAGCTGCCACTTGGAGTTCAGTGCATACTTTTTCCAAGCACTACAATCTCCCTTTGTTTTCTAAGTCTAGGGCAGGCTTTGCCTCTGCTGTCTTGCAGGGTATTCTTGCCTCCCCTTCTTCTATCTAAAGCCTCCTCCCTCTCTACACTGCTTTGGGATTCCACCCTACAGTTATGACTGCAACAGTGAAACACGAAGAACATAGTACAGTTGTGTACACCTACCATAAATGTAGATGTTCGAGTGTCTTCACTGTTGCAGTCGGTTCCTCCCTCCTATCCCCTCTTTTCCTTTTTGTGGTGTATTTGTGTTTCCTTTGTTGGATTCATTTTTGATTTATTGGAGGTATTCTGACATCTAGGGCAAGAAAGGCTGGAGAAGATGGCGTCGGCTGAGGGCTATGTACCAAGGCGTACTGACGTCAGGATACTAGCTTATACAGCCGACGCCGGACCCAGACTTTGGGATTCTGGCCGACCTCGGGCTGCCTGCCGGCAGGAGCACCCTACAGTTATGACTGCAACAGTGAAGACACTCGAACATCTACATTTATGGTAGGTGTACACAACTGTACTTTCCAGCTGAAGAAAAGCAACCCCAAAGCATGATACTGCTACCACCATGCTTCATTGTGGGGATGGTGTTCTTTTGGTGATGCAAAGCATTTTTGTGCCAAACGTACCTTTTGAAATTGTGGCTAGAAAAAGTTTAACCTTGGTCTCCTCTGACCATAACACATTTTCTCACATGCATTTGGAAGACCTGATGTATTGTTTTGGAAATTTTAGCCAGGCCTGGATGTTTTTCTATGTAAGAAAAGGCTTCCGAGTTGCAACCCTACCCCATAGTCCAGACATATGGAGAGTACAGGAGATTGTTGTCACATGTAGTACACAACCAGTACTTGCCAGAAATTCCTGCAGCTCCTTCAGTGCTGCTGTAGGTCTGTTGGCAGCCTCCCTGACCAGTTTTTGTCTAGTCTTTGCATCAATTTTGGAGAGATGTCCAGTTCTTTGCAACGTTACTGTTGTCCCATATTTTCTCCACGTTTTGATGACTGTCTTCACTGTGTCCCATGGTGTATCCAATGCTGTAGAATTTTTTTTTGTAACCTTGTTCTGACTGATACCTTTCAGCAATGAGATCCCTTTGATACTTTGTAAGCTGTCTGCGAACCATGGCTTTTGCTGTAACAGGCAACTGAGTAAATGTCAGGAAAATCCTACTAGGATAGCTGAACTTTATTTGGGGTTAATCAGAGTCTCTTTAATTGATGGCAGGTGTGTACCAAAGAAGACTGAATGCTGTAATTAAATCAAAAGGTGCTTCAATGAAGTATTAGTTTAAGGGTGTGCACACTTATGCAAATCGGCTTATTGTACATTTTTTTGTTTATATTTTTTCCCCTACAGATTTGTTTGTTTTTCAATCGAATTGTACAGGTTTATAGGTCACATTAAAGGTAGAAAAGTTTTGAAATGATTTATTGTGGTCTCATTTTTTAATATCACAAAAACCTGGTATTTTAACCGGGGTGTGTACACTTTTTATATCCACTGTACTCCTGAAATTTCTATCCCTGCCTGACAGTGAATATGTTCTTGCAAAGACCAGCTGAATGGAAAGAGATGTCATTTGTACAAGCCCCTATTCCCCAGCATCTACCAGGATGCAATCTAATAGCCCCTGGAAAGCTGCCAGGCTATTACTTTATCTCAAAAGGGCGTCTTGGTGAATTAATTCAAGCGAAACACGATGGAAAGATTTTATCCGGTTCTTTACTGCAGGAATCAAGTCTACCTGCTAGTAACCCTTGGTCCAGGTCAGTGGTATTCAGATATTTGCCTCACCTGCTGGAAAACTTCATCTGTTATGAACCAGAGAGGTCTACCTGAAAAAGCCGACAACGAGATAACTGACACGAAAACACCGAAAAAAAAAAAAAGTTCAAAAACACGAAACTTCACATGCCTGACAAACAGCAAAACAAATACCTTTCCCAAAAAACACACACAAAACACAAGAACACCAAAGACCTTACAAACCTACACTAAACCTTATAAACACAACTATCTATGCACTAACCTTAACCCAAACCCTAAGGTCTGTCACTATCGCACACTTACCTTAGCCACACCCTAACCCTAACTCACTTAATCCGCCCCTAACCCTCAAGTCCATCACTGTCGCACACTTACCTTACCCGCACCCTAACCATAACTCACTTAACCCGCCCCTAAACCTAAACTCCGTCACTATCGCACACTTACCTTACCCACACCCTGACCCTAACGTCCGTCCCTATCGCACACTTACCTTAACATGTCGGTTCTCAGCATCGGGATACTCAACTGTCGGTCTTCCCCGTTGTCGATCTTCCAGCGTCAGTGTTCTCGTTGTTGGCGTTCTGCGTTGTCGGTGTTTTCAGGTAGACCCGAACCAGAGGTAAGCATTTGATTGTATGAGTATTTCCTGTAGTCTACACATAACCCGGTAATCCCATCCTTTTTGGTACCAGTTCTACCATTAAGGTACATGGACATTTTTGTTTCCTGAATTGCCCCTAAATACATCTCCAGCTGTTCCTCCTGCACAGTTTCCTTGGCTTACTCAAGCATCATATAAGGAGGCTTTTTGATTGTCTATTAGACACCAGGTGGGTAAACCATGTCTTAGCAGTGAGCCTGTCCTAGGCTGTTGTAGTACTGTTAGCAGTTATCCCCATCTCAAACTCAGTAAATCCTATGACAGAACTACCTCATCTACTGAAGTGTCAGACCAAACCTTCTGGAGAAAGTTTACCATAAGACTTCTCCTTCCAATTTCTTCTGCAACAAATGGCAGCTACTGAGCACCAGTGATTTTTCTAGCATGGTAGGACTTTATCATGTTAATATGGAAGTGTATGTTTCTGTCTGGCAACTTCATATAATTAACAATGCATCTGAAGTAGTTAACTTCATTTGATCAGCAACCTGTGGGTTACGGATCCAATACGGCAGCATACCAAGCTAAAGATTCGAGCTCCAAGCTCCACCCCCTTACCCATACTACCCTGCAACCACCTTCCAATCCTCAGATCTCGTTTTCCGCGGCCGTGTCTTCTGCCTTGGCAACCAGAATGACATTGCCTATTATCTTGCAGTCCCTCTCACATCTTTTGCAGTGGCTAGTCAATGGAAATTTTGCATAAGCCCCCTTCTTTTCTTGTGTGCTTTGTCAATGTGGCCTGAAAAAGGAAAGTCAGAAGTGACTCTCATGTGGTCCTTGAGATGACCTTCTGCTTTATCACTTTTCTGAAGCCCCACCCTCAGGAGTCTGTTCAGTTACCCTTTTTTCCCAGTGTTAAAGACTTCCCCTTTCCTTGAAGATCATGAGCCTCTTTTTCTTTGTTCATTAACTTTTGTAAGCTAGGATCTGAGAACTGTCCAAGGAAACAAGTCTGTTTTTTGTCCCCTTCTCCAAATACCCTTCGAAGGGAACTTTAGCATCTTTTTTGAAATCATGGCTTAGATTAGCCAAACTGTGACACTGTCTTTTTAAATAAACGTAGAAAAGGACTTGCTTCATAATTAATTACGTTAGTGCTCCGCAATATCCAGTACCCTCTCATCCATTTTCAAGTTACTTGGCTCATCCAGTGTCTTTAGTTGTGCACTTTATATAAACAATTAAAATAAATGATCTGATGATGTCATTTTCATTCATTCCTCAACTGCTAGGTTTGAATCTGATCCTCGCTCCAGCTAGTAGGACACTGAAACTCTCAAACTCCTCCCTTACCTATAATGCTCTAGCCACATAACATACCTCAGATATTGTTTGCTGCCATTAGCGTACAGACGTGGTCACTGTGTGCTCTCAAGCTTAGCAATTTGTTTCTGAGAATTATAACTTGTGTCTTTGTCGCTTTATATTAAGTGCTGCCTCCATTCCTATATTATTAAGATTTCTAGCTCTTTCCCATTTCAATTTATTTCTATATACTATCTTATCTGTTGAATACCATTTTGGTATTCCTTTTATTGTACTTTTTAGTACTGATATTTTTCCCCTGTAATCTTCCTTCTATTAAAAGAAAATTTCCTATTAATTATTCTCTTTCTTCTTAAAGCATGTCTGAGAAACCTTTTGGTTTCAAAAAGTGTGTGCATCTTTTTAGGCTCAGTTCACCTTGATTCAAATTGGGATCCCCGTCAAAACATTTGAAGTTCATAACATCAAAGCTCAAAACATTGAGACCATAACGTCTAAAACTCATAACATCAAATTTCATAACAGTGAAACTTTGCATCACAACTTCAAAACCTACAAATCACATGTAAATAACATCCCCTCCACCCAAAACAACACGAAAGTAGCAAACGCACTTTGTACTACGTTTCAGTGAGGTTAGGAAATTAACTTTTTCTCCACTGTAGTGCGATCCTGGAGTTAGTAAATTTAATTTACGGGGGGGGGGGGCAGAGCCTCCCATATGAGGGGGTGCAGGTGGGCTTGCCCTCCTGCAGAAACGTAGTACAAAGTGTGTTTACTACTTTCATATTGTTTTAGGTGGAAGGGATGTTATTTACATGTGATTTGTACGTTTTGAAGTTGTGATGCAAAGTTTCAATGTTATAAAATTCAATGTTGCGAGTTTTAGATGTTATGGTCTCAGTGATCTGAGTTTAGATGTTATGACCAGATCTGAGTTTAGATGTTATGACCATTCTATGTTTTGAAAGGAATCCTTCAAATTGCAATATTTGTAAGGCCTTCAAACCTAGAACCTTGATTGATAGAAAAAAACAAGCTAATTTTAAGAGGTTTGCTCCTCTGTAAATCTGCTTAGACATCTTCTGGGGCTCAAACCCCTAAAAAAGCTGTCAAGAAGGCAGAATCCCTTCATAAAGAATCTGGAATATGTTCACTGGCTCTGACTACTTCCTCAGACCGGTTACCCATACTTCCCATTAAAATGGCTGAAGTTTCAGATCAGAAATCTCAACCAGAGAAATCCCCTCAGATCCTGTCTCCTCTCAGCTCCCCTCCCGTTTTTTGGGAAGGTCACCAAGACACCACTCCAGACCATCTTCTACAACATCCTCTATACAATCCTCCAAGAGTCTGACCGAAGCTGATGTGGACAGGATGATGAATTCCTCTCGATGCAGATTCAAATGGGGGTTCTTCTGGCTGTGACCCCATTATGTCCAGAGACCCTTATCAGTGCTACTCCTTGGTCCTTCTCCAATCCGACCATTGGTTTTGGAGCTGTCAAATCTGAAGATTTTGGAATCCATATCGGATACAAAGATACTGGTATCATCCACTCCATTGGCATCTCTGAGTGTCGTGACACCACACTTCAGAGCCAGATGACTCTCAGAGCCTTGGGGTCAGGTCTGGGTTTTTGGAGTAGACTCCGAAGCTCTCTGAGCCATCTCTGCCCATTGGAACCTCGGTGCTAGATAGCTTGGCTCCAACTCTCTCCTCGAATAGTCTGCCTTTGGGGTGGAGGGAGCCTACAGTCTGTAAGCATATCTTGTTACAGCAGTCGGTTTCCTTTTCTCTGAGGCATTCTGCGTTCGAGGTAGTGAAGAGAGTTTTCTTCTCTGTTCCAACTTCTGTCCCCTCTTCGGCTCCAGCTACTCAACTCAGTTCGACTCTGCGTCTAGAACCTCAGCCAACTGTACCACTGGGACAACCATCCCAAGCTAGTCTCCAGAGCACCCCACAGGGTATACTAAACACTTCTTACACTTTTCTGGAACATCCCAGCAAAGAAGTTCCCAGGAAGAGAAAGTATAAAGGGAGGTACTTTAACTCTCCATAAGAGTCTGTCACTGATGATACCGACTTTGATGTGGGGGAAGGGTCCCCAAGATGACCAGCTGATGATGTCTCATTTGGAGATATCCTAGAACTCCTAAAGCAAAGGAGTAGTTGGTCCCCTGAAAACCCTTCTCAAGAGAAGTTGGCATTCCTGGAGGCTTTTGGAATTGGCCCATCTACCTACTGGGTGACTCTGCTTACCAATGAGCTCATTGATTTGGTCTCCCAATGGGTGTGGAAGGAGGCTAATACCATAGAGCATATCCCTAAGAGACCAGATAGGATCCTGGCACCACCAAAGGATAGAACATATTGGAGTAAACGGCGTACCAGCTGATGCCATGGTCATAGCTCTAGCCACGAAGAAGGAACTAGAGGAGTAAAGTTCCACTGTCCACCCCGCTAATTGGGAGTCTAGGGCGCTGGACAAATTTGGGAAGTGAGTCTGCTTCTGTGACCTTTGCCTTTTGGTTGCTGAATTATTTGGCACACTTAATGAGACTCCGGAGGGATTTAATTAAGGAAATTTCCAACTCCCTCACTGGGACCATATCCTCTGAGGAAGAGAGCAGCATTGCTTCATAGTTGGCTGCCCTTCAGTCCATTTCAAACTCGTACTTGAGGTTCATCTTCCATGCAGCTGAAGGTACCTCATGGATGGCTGGTTTAGGCATTTCCATCAATAGACATGACTGGATGCGCTTGTGCAACTTTGTGGAACCCTTCAAGTCTTCCTTTGTCAATTTTCCTTTTGATGGAAGATCTTATTTGGCTCCAAAGTAAAAGAGACACTGTCTAGGTGTGAGCAGGAAGGAAAAACCCTGTGGGCATATGTTTTTCAACCCCTCAATGGATCTTTTCCAGGAACCAACCAGGAGAATGGAAAATGTGATTCAAAAAAGTCCCAGGGTCCCTTCCAAGATCCACTCTGAGAAACTTCCGCCAGGGGCAGAGGGGAGATCTCTATTGAAAGACAGTGGTAGTCCGCATAACCAGGGATCTAGAGATACTTCTCTGACCGATCGTATCAGTGCTCCTGAAAGGAGGCCCGGCTGTCCGTCTGTGGAGGCCCTCAAGGGGGGGGGGGGTCATTTATCTCTGCACCAATGAGCCTGGCTAGCAATTACAAAAGATTCATGGGTGCGGAAGGCAATTTTCAGAGGTTGTATAATACAATTTTCCCATTCACCTGCACTAGTAGTAAACAAAATCCCCAATGTTCCACCTAATTAGAGGGAAGCAGCAGCTGTGGAAATAAGCTACTAGAAAAAAGTCATCCAAGAAAGTCCCCCCAGATCAGAAGAAGTCTGGAACCTATTCCAAGATTCTTTTCAACGCCAAAGAAAACAGGGGACTGGAAACCAATTTTGGATCTCAGCTATCTAAATCAGTCAGTTCAGTACACAAAGTTCCAGATGGTCATGGTTCGGTCCATTCTGTTTTTTTCTGCACAACGACAACTGGATGTGCTCAGTAGATCTTCAGGATGCATATTGTCATATCCAAATGAACAGATGATCCAGGAGGTATCTACAGCTCTGCCTGGGAGCCAGTCATTACAAATTCAGAGCTCTGCCCTTTGGTCTCAGCACAGCCCCCAGGGTGTTTACCAACTGTATGGCAGTAGTAGCAGCTCACTTGAGACTGCAGGGATTCTGGGTGTTTCCATATTTGGACAACTGGCTCATAACCCCTCTGACCAAGCATCATCTGTTTGTAGCCCGAGAACGCATACTCCAGTTATGCTCTCACCTGGGGATTTTAGTCAGTCACAACAAATGTCATCTCATACTGGCACAAATATTGGAATTCATCATAGCCTTGCTCAATACAGTCACTGAAACAGCATCTCTCCCCCTGTCAAGAGTTCAGACTGTTCATTTCCAGGTCAGGAAGATCGTTCAGAGATCTTGTCTTTCAGCTTGACTAATCATCCAAACTTTGGGATCCATGTCAGTAGGAATCATTCTGGTACAGTTGGCAAGGTATCATATGAGGATTCTTCAGTGGATGCTAACAACTCAATGGTCTGTTCTCCATCAGCCATTATCCAGTCAGATTAAAGTAACACAGGCTTGCAAAAATTATCTTCTATGGTGGATGCACTCTGATCAAGTACAAGAAGGGTCACCCCTTTGATGTTCATCATGTTTCACTGCTGCAGTCATTACACTTGGGTTATCCTGCCGTCAGGCGGTCCCGCAGTCTGCCAGAGTTCCAAAGTCTTGGTCCGGCATCGGTTGCTGTCACGTCTTCCCTGACGTCAGTGCGCCAGGGGTATATAAGATGCAGCCGACGCCATTTTCTTCAGTCTTTCTTGCCGCGCGGTGCCCGAAGCAAAAGCAATTCGCAAGTGCCGGTCGGCCGACTCCTGAGATTTTCAATTCGAATTTCAGAACCAAAGTCTTCAATAAAGCTAAGTACCCCATTGGGGAAACTTTTTCTTGCCTCAAACTGATGTCAGTAAAAGTTAATAATTGTATTTCTTGTGGGAAGCAAATAGCTCATAGGGATTTTCATTCTTACTGTATTCCATGCCTAGGCCCAGACCGCAACGTCACTAGTTGTCAGTTTTGTGCTAGATTTAACAAATGCACTATTAAACGTCGGTTTGATTTTGCTTGCCATTACTTTGGCCGAAGGTTTAATTACACCATGCCGTCAGAACAACCAACAACCGGAATACACAAAAAACACAAAGACAAGGATAAGGACAGGCATCCGAGGCCCAAAACTGACAATGAAGCCTCTTCTAGGACGTTCGCCGGTTCTCAGTGAGGCGCTTTTGCAGCCCCTGATACCCGCTACCTCAGAGCCACAGGCCGCCTCCGACTCCCACGTGGAGATGTCTAGGCCTCTGGATACTCAAGGTGTTGGGCCTACGGAAACTAACCCTTCAGATGGGTCCGGAGCCGCTGAGCAGGCATTGGCTTCTGAGGGTGTTTTCAGACCTTCACAGCTTACCATAAAAACTACAGCCAAGTCTAAAACTCCATTAAAGACAAAGAAGCAAGTACAACATTCACCTGGACAGGCCTCCATACCTAAAAAACAGATGCTCAAAATGGCCGAAGACTTAATTACTCTGATCAGGGGTACCCATCCCCCTCCTGATAAAAGGCCTAGGCAGGATATAGACCATGATTCTTCTGACCAGGTTTCCATTTCTTCTGATTCCTCTTCAGACCAGGGATACTCTTTACTCCCCTATGAGGACTCTGATGCTGAAGAATCATTTCCTTCAGCCTCTCCTCCTGAGGATTATTCTTTTGGGGAAACTTTACGTACCATGAGGGAGCATTTCCATTGGGAGGGCCAGGATTACTCAGAATCCAAGAAAAGACTCTGAGACTTTCTTTTATTACCTCAGCACAGACCCCTTGCTATTCCCCCAGTGTTAGATATTGTGGATGATGTGTTCTCTGAATCCAGTTTAAATCCTGATTCTTTGCCCCCTGCTCCAGACAAGCCTGACAGGTACTATAGAGTCCCTGACTTTCACAAATTTCTTTATAAAAACCCTGTTGCTGATCCAGAAACTATTTCCCAGGGTCCCAAAGGGGAAAAGGCTTCCACGGCTAAGAATCCAGTTCCCTCTGACAGGGATTCTAGAGCATTAGACAGATGGGGGAAGAAATTTTACACTTCTGCAATTTTAGCAGTGAGAGCTTTAAATTGCCAGTTTCACATGCTAAAATACCAACAATATTTAATGTCTCTGCTAAAACAGAAAATGATTACAAGTTCAGAACATCCTGACTATAAGGAAATGTGGGATTTATTGCATGCAGCTGAACAAGTGGGAAAACATACTCTGCAATGTGATTTTGATTCATTAGAGGCTTCTTGTAGAGCAGCAGTTACAGGATCTGTGATTCAAAGGCATGCTTGGTTAAAAGAACAAGGTTTACCTGATCATGTTAAGGCTAAATTATTGGATGCTCCTTTATAGCAGGATATTTTATTTGGTGTTAAGGCAGCAGAGGTATTAAAGAAAATGGAGGATAAGGCAAAATCTATGCAAACAGAGAAGGATTTCTTACAGGTACAGCCACCTCGATTTAGCAGAAATTGGCCATCAAAAAATTGGTCCTTTCCAGTGTCAGACAGACAACAAAGAGGCAGATCTCAGCCCCAAGGCTCTTACAGACCATGACAGTGGGGTGCTTCAACCCCAAAAGAAGGTGAAGACAAGTCGCAACCTTACAGGAAACAGTCCCAATGACTTCCCACTTCGAATGCCAAGTACTTTAATTTTGGCAGCTCCTTTAGGGGGAAAACTAGCACTTTTTTCTCAAAATTGGCATATAATCGCCCAAGACAAGTGGGTTCTGAATATTGTGTCTCAAGGTTACAGGTTCCACTTTCACACTACCAAGGCTAAAAGGAATGCCAGACCTGCCACAAAATCAATGGGCAGAGGCACAAAAACAAATTACAGCCCTCATGGACATGAGAACTATTAAAAAAGTGCCACAACAGGAACAAGGACAAGGATTTTACTCAAGACTTTTCCTGGTCCCCAGAAAGGACAAAGCTTGGAGACCCATACTAGACCTTTCTACTCTAAATACTTACCTGGATGTTCCGAAATTCAAAATGTTGACACTACAACAGCTTCTTCCCATGCTGGGCAAGAAGGCTTGGCTTGTTACTTTGGACCTCAAAGAGGCATACCTGCATGTCCCTATCAGAAAAAAATTGCAGAAGATAACTCAGATTCATAGCTGGTTCAATGCATTACCAATTCTCTGCACTGCCCTTTGGCTTAACTACTGCACCCAGGGTCTTCACAAAGTGCCTGGCACCAGTAATTGCATTTTGCAGACAAAAAGGAATTCAAATATATCCATACCTGGACGACTGCCTTATTCAAGCAGACAGCAAGGACATTCTTCTAAAGCATCTGGAGTTTGTAAAAAGGTTGCTAATTTGCCTAGGGTACACAGTAAACGAAAAGAAGTCAAAACTAGTGTCCTCATAAGAGATAATATTCCTGGGTGCCAGCTTAAATACAACGGCCCAGATGGTTTATCTCATGCCAGACAAGCAAGAACAACTGACAGTACTTTCAGTTGATGGCAACAAAAAATCCCAACTCCCTGCAAGAAAAATTCTGCAGGCCTTGGGATTCATGGCATCCTGCATACTACTAATTCCATATGCCAGACTGCATATGAGGAAATTACAATGGTACCTAAAAAGTGTTTGGACTCAACACTGTCACAGTTTGGAAGCAGTAATACCACTAATTCCCTGCCTACAACAGGAGTTTCGATGGCGGGCACAGGCATGTCACCTCAACAAGAGACAGCCTTTCACTCTACCCACAGCCAGGCAGACTCTAACAACAGATGCTTCGGATTACACCTGGGGAGCACACATGGAAGGAAAATGTATTCAGGGCAAGTGGACCACAGACCAAATGCATCTTCACATCAATCAAAAAGAGATGTTTTCTGTATAAAATGCCCTAACAGCTTTCAAGGACCTTCTGCATCCAGGACAACTATTATTAAAGACAGACAACACCACAGTTATGTGGTACATAAACAAGCAAGGGGGCACTCATTCTTATCCTCTATGCAGACAAGCCATGACCTTGTGGAACACAGCTCTAACCTATCAAGTTCATCTACAAGTACAATTCCTGCCAGGAAAGAAAAATACTCTGGCAGACGACTTAAGCAGAAACATCATGGATCCTCACGAGTGGAAATTAATCCACAAGTATTCAGCATGATAACGCAAAAATGGGGGTGCCCAGACATAGATCTTTTTGCCTCCCTAATGAATTGCCAACTACAATAATTCTGCACAAGGACTTATCACACACAACCATGGAAAGTGGATGCTCTCTAGTTCAGCTGGAAAAGCCTAAAAGTTTATGCCTTCCCACCACTGCCTCTCCTTTCAAAGGTACTCCTAAAAGCCAGACAAGAAAAACCACAGATGATCCTGATTGCCCCAGACTGGCCACGCCAGCACTGGTACCCAATATTAAAGAACTTAGTTCAAGGCTCACCATGAATTTTACCTCCAACTCCGCACCTTCTGACTCAACAAAACAATCAGATCCTGCATACTCAGCTCAAAACCTTAAACCTGGCTGCATGGCAGATTCATTAGTCAAGCAGACAACACCTCTATCTAAAGCTGTTATGGATGTCATTTTGGAGGCCAGGAGGCCTACCACCAGGAAATCTTATTCAGAAAAGTGGAAGAGATTCTGTGCCTGGAACCAGGCTCAAAGCTTTGACCCTCTTGTCCCAAATATTCCTCAGATATTACAATACTTAACTGAGATGTTGGACAAAGGACTATCCTTTTCATCCATTAAGATCCACGCCTCTGCCATCTCGGCTCATTACAACACAGATCCTCCTATTTTCTCTCATCCATTGCTAAAACAGTAGCTCAGAGGGACTAAAAACGTAAGACCGCCCCGGAGAGCACCAACACCAACTTGGGACCTCAATTTTGTCTTGGAAAAACTAACTTTACCTCCTTTTGAGCCAGCCAATTCAGCAGAATTAAAATATGTATCATGGAAAACTGCTCTGCTTTTGGCAATAACTTCAGCACGAAGAGTCTCAGAGTTACAGGCACTAATGGCAGTGGAGCCTTTCATCATTTTTCACCAAGACTGGGTTAAACCCTTCATTTATGCCTAAGGTGGTATCCAGTGTGGCTCATAACCAAACTATTTATATTTATATATATTGCCAACTTTTTATCCAAATCCCCAGAATAAAGGGGAGAGACTTCTGCATTCCTTGGACATACAAAGACAATTACGTTTCTCCTTGGACAAAACAAAAGCTTTCAGAAAAACTGAGTAATTGTTTGTAGCATATGCTGCAGGAGCACAGGGAAAGGCTATTTCAAAGCAGACCATTTCAAAGTGGATAGGACACTGTATCCAGTACTGCTACACACAGCATGGGAAACCTGTACCTAGTAACATTAGGCCACATTCCACCAGGGCAACAGCCACTTCAACTGCCTACCTTAGAGGAGTACCTACCAAAGATATCTTGGAAGCTGCAACTTGGATTTCAGTGCACACCTTTACCAAGTATTATCACTTGCCTCTCTGTTCTAGATCCAGAGCTGGCTTTGTCACTGCAGTGCTGCAGGGCCTCATAGCCACCCCAAATCCTCTATAGAACCAGCTACCCTAACTCAGCTTTGGGATTCAACCCAAGTGTAATGACTGCAGCAGTGAAACACGATGAACATAGTACAGTTTTGTACCTACCATAAATGTAGATGTCCGAGTGTCTTCACTGCTGCAGTCCAGGTTACCCACCCGCCATCCCCTCTTTCTTAGCTGGGACTTATCTATACCTTTCACCCCTATACTACCTATGTGGTGTATTTGCTGGTAACTGAAGGTTTTGTTTTTTACCTTTATTGTATGTTTTATTAGCAATATGTATTGCCTACCTATTTGGGGGCAGCTGACATCTGGGGCAAGAAAAACTGAAGAAAATGGTGTCTGCTGCATCTTGTATACCCCTGGCGCACTGACATCCGGGAAGAAGCGACAGCAACCGACGCTGGACCAAGACTTTGGAACTCTGGCCGACTGCGGGACCGCCTGACGGCAGGATAACCCAAGTGTAATGACTGCAGCAGTGAAGAAACTCGAACATCTACATTTATGGTAGGTACAAAACTGTACTTTCTCACCCAACCCAAGGCCTTAGTGACCACAGATTCCTCCCAGATTGAGTGGGGGAGGGGCGCTTCTTGGGAAAAGCAGTCCAAGGCATATGGTCCCCCGAAGAGAAGAACATGCATAGCAATGCCCAGGAAGTGAGAGCTGTCGTGCTAGTGTTGCAGGCCTTTCAAGACACACTGCCCACTGGGACTGTTGCGATACAGATGGGCAATATGTCAGTGGTCTGGTACATCAACAAAGAAGGGAGAACCAAATCTTACCTCCTTCGTCGAGAAGCTATGATTATGTGGCACTGGGCAGTCTCATCCATTCGATTTCTGATAGCAACTCACATTCCGGGGAAATTCAGTGTCATTGCAGACAAGTTGAGCAGATTTGTTCTAGTGCCTCATGAGTGGTCCCTCACCATGTAGATTATAGAAGGGATTTTTTGTCGATGGGTACAGCCATGTTGCAACCTCTTTGCATCTCCCCTCAACAAGTGCAGTAGGTTCTTTGCCCTGATCCCCCCCACCAGGGAGACACCAAGGGACACACTACTTTATGATTGCCCCCCCCGTCCTCCTTTATGCATATCCCCATTACCTCTAATCCCCAAATTTGTTCAGAAAGCATCTCGATTGAAGAGCACAGTCATCCAGATTGCCCCTTACTGGCCTCTTCAGATTTGTTTTCCCTTTCTTTGGCCTCATCTCATTCGTCCTCCATGGATTGTGGAGCTAACTCCAGACCTACTTGTCTCACCCGACAGACCTGATTCATCTGGACATTCTAGGCCTAAAATTGAATGCATGTTTTCTCCAATACCATTGGTAGCTAGACAGCCCAGGCTTTCATCCTCCTGTCCATCACATTATTTTATCATCCCACAAAGCTTCCACTAGGGAACTTTGCAGAAGTAAATGGAACAGATTTGTCATTTGGGCACAGCAAAAGGATCTTGGAACCCTTTTCACACCAGTTCCTAAAGTTCTTGAATTGTTAGCTACAATTTTCAAAGAAGGTGCTAGCTATTCCACTGTAAAAGTACATCTAGCTGCCATTTCTAATTTTCATGTAGTAGTAAATAGGTTCATAGGTTCATACTAGGCTATCTGCCTGAGGGCATTTATAAGCCTAGCCCATAGTTTTGTGGCTTACGCCACCCCTTTAGTTTGGAGAAACTATGCCCATTATTTTGCTGTGCCTCTGTCGAGCAGTGACACTGAGGTAACCCCTGGGGTGTATCTGCGATCTCCCATCCATTGGTCAAGATTCCTCTTGAACAAGGCCAGCGAGATGCTCTGCCTCACATAAACCGGGATTTTGTTCCACAGCATAGGGAGTCTTTGGGTGATGAATCTATCCCTCCAGCACGTCCTATTAATAACCGTGTCGAGGTTTAAGTCTCCCGCCCTTGTGGCTCTGAGGGATCTAGATTTTTTGAGATGAAGCATGTTCATCAAATCTGGGTTTGACATGGACTTGTATGTCAGGCATAGGTCACCTCTGAGCAAGCGGTAAGCAACTGAATATAACTGGAGTTCTTTCAGTCGGGCAGCATAAGACAGATTTTGAGACCCTTTATCCTTTTGGTGAGGAACTTTTGTGGCCTCTCCAGCTGCTGCAAGTGTCGGGTCAGATACATTCCGAATGGGGCATTGTACTCGATCATTGGTCTGATGAGTGATGAGTATAGGGAGACTATGACTTCCCTTGATCTAGATGTGAATCCCTTCATGATAAGGTGGGCAATGTAGAAGGTCTTCCTAACTACTTTAGCAATATGAGTGTCGAATGAAAGGCTACTGTCAACCTGGGTTCCCAGGTCCCTAATAACTTCTTCTGTGTTCAGGGGATTGCCACCTATATGGTAGCTAGGGCTAACCTTATTTTTCCCGAAGGGTATGACTATGCATTTCTTGGCATTTAACTTTAGGCCATGGCTCTGGCACCAGTTATCCATTTCTGTGAGACCCTTCTGAAGGATATCTGTGTCGGATGTGTTTTCAACTACGGCGCCCAGTTTGCAGTCATCTGCATACTTTGTCAGCCATAACCCTCCTGTGTTTGCTTGTACTTCAGAAAAGTAGATGCCAAACAAGAGTGGGCCCAGGACTGAGTCCTGTGGGACACCACTTGTGACAGGCTTTGAGTCTGACATGGCGCCAGCAACTCTGACCCTGTGGGTTCTGTCACTCAGCCAGTTTGCAACCCATCTTGTAATGTATGGGTTTACATTTAAGTTGATGAGTTTTTCAATGATACCCGAGTGAGGTATTGTATCAAAAGCCTTCGCCAGGTCTAGGTAGGCTGTATGGACTGCCTTTCCCTCGTCAATGGCCTTGGTGACTGTTTAGAAAAAGTCAACCAAGTTTAGAAGGCATGATCTGCCTTTGACAAAGCCAAACTGGGTTGGATCCAAAGTCTGCAAGTTCCCTATGTCTTTATTTATGAGATCCATTATGATCCTCTCCATGGCTTTGCAGATGAGGCTTGTCAAGCTAATGGGACAGTAATTTCCAGGGTCGGTGGAGGCACCGCCTTTGTGGAGTGGGACCACAGTCGCTGTGCGCCACTCCCTGGGTACGTATCCGGAGGTGAGACTAAGATTAAACAGCTGTCCTAACTGTGGGTTTAATTCCTCGTTGAGTTCATGGAGCACACAGCCTGGGACACCATCAGGTCCCATGGATGCTGTGTTCTTTGCCTTGGAGAGAGCAATTCTCACCTGGGCGTTAGAGATGTTTGGGGGGCTACAATCATTTGGTATAGATATCTCTCCTTTAGGGGAGTTTGCACTGAACCTTTCAGCCAGTATGTTGGCAATGTCTGTAGGATCAGTAATCTTCACATCATTTTGAACTAATTCTGAGCATGTCTGGGAGTTTCCTCCTAGGTTTCTGACATAGCTAAAGAATGCCTTATGGTTGTCTTTAGAGTCCTTAGCTATTTTTTTCTCAAAATTAGCTTTGGATGATTTTATGAGAGCTCTTAGCTTTTTACTTACAGTGATCAGCGGTGTCTTACCTTTTAAGGATTTTGCTCTATCTTGTAGTAGCTTTCTCCTTTTGTTGTAGAGTTTGTTTATGGCTGGGGTCCACCAGACTGGACGCTTGCCTTTGGTACAAAGAGTCTTTGTTTTGCTTGGGATTGCCTGATCCATGCAGCCCTGCAGGTGCTGTTAGAAGGCATTTGTAAGTGATTCAGCGGTTTGAGTAATGTTAACCGCCGGCTCAGGGGCCTTAAAGGAGACCACACTAGTCTTTAGAAGTGTGAAGTCGGCTTTCGAGAAGTTCTTTACTGTGGTCTTTTTCATTTCGGGTGGGGGCGGGATGAGGACCTCGGGTGGGGGCGGGATGAGGACCTCCAGCGAGATTAGTTTGTGATCAGATCTCACCAGTGAGGGGTATACTTCCGTCGTTGAACATTGTGCTCCCATGTTCGTGATGATGAGATCAAGTATGTTTTCTCCTCTTGTGAGGATGGTGACTAGTTGTTCCATGGCATTTGAGTTTATGAATTCCAGGAACTTTTGGGCTAGAGTGTTTGGGCTTGAATAGTGTTCCCAGTCTATATTAGGGTAGTTGAAGTCACCTAGTATGATGGTGTTCGGAGATACATTTATCCCCTCCAGTGTTTTCAGGAAGGCCATATGAGGTTCCTGAGTTTGCGAGGGTGGCCTGTAACATGCTACAAATTGCAGAGCAGTCTTGCCTATGGTTAATTGCACCTGGATGGTTTCCGATGCATCGTTCGATGCCACCAATCTTGAGGTGTGGGTGTCCTTGATGAATATGGATACCCCTCCTCCTTTCTTGGTATTGTCCAGGTTTTGGGGCCGGAACGCATGATATGAGGTAAAACCTGATAGTGCTGTGGTGCTCTCAGGAGCCTTGAACCAGGTTTCTGTCACAGCACAGACATCAATGTTCTCCATACTGAGAAGGGCCTCGAGTGCGTGCATCTTGAGGTTGAGACTTCTGGCATTGAGCAGCATTACCCTTAGTTTTTTTCTTTGTTTTGTTCTAGGGTGGTAGGTTTAGAATTTGAGCCATGCCTAAAAAGGCACTATGGGGTGGCAAGAGCCTTTGCCAAAATCCGAATCCCAGGGGTGACAAGTGCAAGCCGTCCCTTGCGAAGCAGCGTGGCTTGTCCAGCATGTCATCCCAGGCAGACAGACATTGGATCCCCTTTGAATGACACCAGAGTTTAAGCCAATTGTTAAAGCTGATCATCTTATCTCTGTATTGTGGCATCATTCTTGGTGAAGGTAGGATACTGCTCAAGGTCAGGGTCATACCTGCTTGGGCTACATAATCAGAGAGCTCCTCTATGTCTCTTTTCATGTAGTCCAAGGAGGTACGTCTCAGGTCGTTAACACCAGCGTGGACAATGATTGAGTCGTACTTGTACTAGCTGTTGAGAGACCTGAGTGCATGCGTTATGTGGCGGATTCTAGCACCCGACAGACAGCTTACTGTGACCTTCTCCTTACTCAGTCTGGTGAGCGGGACGTCAGTGTGTCTGACTATGGAGTCACCAATGACTAGTGTGTCTGGCATTGTGTTTGGCCTTAAGGGCTGTGACTGACACTCTGCCTGTGTGGTCTATGTGTTGCAGGTGTTGTGTTCTGAGGTGGTTGTTGTTTGGGTGTCTGCTTTGGTGGCCTCTGCTGTTTTGGTAGATTTTTGATCAGAGCCTCCGAGTATGTCTTTGTGTGTTTATGTGTATGATTTGAGGTTGTGATGGTATTATGTGAGACTGGGTCTATAGTGTGTGTGGTTACCTTCTCCTCCTGTCTGGTCATGCCAGTCCTATGTTGAGAGAGCTCAGCCTCCAGTTTGGCCGTATAGTTGCATCTCTCGCATGTATTTGTGTTTTGTGGGAGGAGGAGAGGGTTGTCTGTGTACATGAGGCAATTGTAACATTGCCTCAATATTCCCAGGTTCACCAGCTGAGCAGGAGAGGACATTAGCAACTGATCCCTCGACATGCTAGAAGGAATAGACAGAAAAACTTAAGAAAAGGTTCTGGGGGATGTGGGTGACCGAGAAATGGGGTTTGCTTTTTTGGGGTACTTTCTATAACAAGAGTGCTGTATCGAGGTGATAAGTACTGTAGGAGCAAGTCTTTAGCATCTTCCAAACTTTGTAAAGTCTTTCTAATGAGAATTTTCCTACTTAGACCGCCATTAAAAGATCCCATTCCTCCTAGGGGACTTGAAAATTGTTTTGCAAACTTTAACATGATCTCAGTTTGAACCATCAGCTAAGTGTGAACTAAAATTATTGACCTGGAAAACTATAATTTTAGTGGCCATTACATCTGCCAGAAGAGTATCAGAATTACAAGACCTGTCATCCAAACCTCCTTATTTGATTTTTCATAAGGATAGAGTATCCTTATGCACCAATCCTTCCTTCGTAAGATGGTGTCAGAATCCAATAGTAATCAAACTATCAACCTTCCAGTCTTTCTAAATTTCTCAAATAAAGTAATATGTTACAACTTCTGGATGTTCACAGACGATTATGGTTTTACCTACATAGAACCAAAAATTTCAGGAAATCAAAACAATTATTTGCCTCATTTTTTGGAATCAGAATTAAACAAGTTTTTAAAGTGATTTTTAGCCAGATGGTTAACTGATTGTATTACCTCTGTTTATGAAAAATTGGGCTTGTCTTTGTCAAAAACCAAAAACACATTCCACCAGATATGTGGCAATTTCTTCAGTTTTTTTATCTAGATCTTCATTGGATGATCTTTGTGTAGTCACATGTTTTTACTGCTCCTTACAGACTGGATCTGGTCTCTAGGGAAAGAGCAGCCTTTGGCTCAGCATTACTCAGGAATATCCTTCGAGTCCTCTTGGGATTTAGGTAGCTGGGGACTCTGTCCCAGAAGTTGAAAAATGAATGAGAATAACATCATCAGATAAGGAAGAATGAAAATGGACAACTCAGATAGAACGTTATGGTGAGTACATAACTGTGTGTGTGTGTGTGTGTGTGTGTGTGTATATATATATATATATATATATATATATATATATATATATATATAGGAAAGTATATCCCCACTTAAGCGAAAGTGCAGTTTTGCTTAAGCTCACTAGACCGAACCTACCGCACCACAATGGAGGACATTGGAAAACGGGCTGTGTCCTCCACTGTGGTGCGATAGTCACTGACCTTAGGGTTAGGGCACGTGACAAGGTAAGGGGATAGCCATACTAACTATCCCTTTACCCTAACCCGTGCCCTAACCCTAAGGTCCGTGACTATCGCGCCACAGTGGAGGACATAGCCCGATTTGGAATGTCTTCCACTGTGGTGCGATAGTCACGGACCTTAGGGTTAGGGTACGGGTCAAGGTAAGGGGTTAGCCCTACTTAACTATCCCCTTACCCATGCCCTAACCCTAAGGTCCGTGACTGCTAGCCCATTCGGTCAAGTGGGTTCATGAAAGTGCAATTTAGCCTTAGTGTGGGTGTACTTTTTGAAGTCTGAAGTAGTGAACTTTCGTTCTTCAAAAGTACATCCATATATATATATATATATATATATATATATATATATATATATATATATATATATATATACATACACGCACATATATATATATATATATATATATATATATATATATATATATATATATATATATATATACACACACACACACACACACACACACATATATATATGTATATGGTTCCACTTCATATCATCGAATTATCATTTCATCGAATTTCAAATCATCGAGACCAAATTGTCGAAAACTCATTTCGTTGAAAACTCACATCATCAAATCTCAAATCCTTGAAAACTATAAAGCAACTATAAATAACATGCCAGACACAGTTTCCTACGTTCATGCAGGGGGTCAGGCCCCCCTGCGCCCCCCACCCATAATTAAATATACCAACTCCAAGGTCGCACTACAGTGGGGTTAGGAAATTACCTTTTTCCCCCAATGTAGTGTGACTTTGGAGTTGGTATATTTATTTATGAGGGGTGTGGGGGGCAGAGCCCCCCCACATGGGGGGTGCAGGGGGGCTTGCTACCCTGTATAAATGTAGTAAAAATGTTGTGGAATGTTATTTGTAGTTGTTTATAGTTTTCAATGATTTGAGATTCGTTGATATGAGTTTTCGACGATTTGGTCTTGATTTGAAATTCGATGTAGTGATAATTCGATGATATGAAGTGGAACCATATATATATCTCCCAATTAGTATCCTGATTAACAGATCCTTAAAAGAGTCGTATGTACCCAAACTTTGGCGTTCAGCCTACATTCTACCTCTTCACAAAGGAGGCAAAAACACCACTATTTCTAACTTCCACCCCATTGCCCTATTCTCTCCAATATCTAAAATTCTAGAAAAATGTGTCCACCACCAACTTTTGCCCTACTTAACTCAGAATCATCTACTAACACCCACCCAACACAGCTTCCGCCCTGGCCACAGCACCATAACTGCCTTACTATCCTTCCTAGAAACAGGCAATCAAGCCCAAGATTCTAGACTTCTTGTATCCACAGTACTACTAGATCTATCTAAAGCCTTTGACACGATCTCCCACACACACTTTCTCTTTCATCTCGACAACCTTAATCTCTCCCCTAATACTCTATCCTGGTTCTCCAATTACCTATCTGACAGATCTCAAGCTGTCAGAGGGAAGAACTCTACCTCTTCCTTCTTGTCTACACCTACCGGCGTTCCTCAGGGGTCCATCCTCGGACCCATGCTTTTCAACATCTTTATCAATAACCTTCACACTGTCATCCCTGACACTACAGTCATCCAATACGCTGATGACTCTACCTTAGTTTGTGCCACCTCTAACGTTCCTGAACTACTGACTAAAACACAAATAGCTTTTTCCACTACAGAGAACTGGATGCACCAAAACCATCTCTCCCTCAACTCCAATAAATCTAAAATACTAATTTTCCTCCCCACCAGGGTTTCCTCCTTTGACAAAAACACTTCAATGTGCTAAGCCAAACCAACACTGCTATAGAAGTGGTCCCTTCTGCAAAACTCCTTGGCATTACCATAGACGAACACCTTAAATTCGATCTCCACATACAACAAAACATAATGAAAACCCACCAAAAGTTAGGTATGCTCTACAGGAATAATCGATTTCTTTCGAACTTCTCTAGGCACACCTTGGCAATTACCTACTTCCTACCCTCTCTACTATATGGAGCCCCTCTTCTAACCAATCTGTCTGCTTCCAACACCTCTAAACTTGAAGTTTGCTGTAATTAGATCTCTTAAATTTGCCACTAAATCCAAAACCTCAACTCACCACTGCCTTACCCTACAATCTCTGAACTGGTTAGAACTCCCTAACCACCTAGACTATCTCCAACTAACCACTGCTCACAAATTAATATTCTACCCAGATAAATGCCCAGCCTTAACTAACATCCTTCCCCCATACATCCCAAACAGATCACTGAGATCTGAACACCAAAACCTAATTTCCATTCACAAACCCAAACGTCCCACTGGCCAGCGTCTACTGTCCTTCTCTCTAGGTAAAAAATAGAACTATCTCCCTCCATCACTTAGGATTATACCTAACTCTGAATCCTTCAAGACCCAACTTTTCTTGTACCTATCATCCAAATGGAAATGTTCCTGCTTTCACCCTATATAAATTCTAGGGATTTTCCCCACTAAGCTCTCTATACTCCTGCTCCACTCTACCCTCAAGTTTTATTTCTTTTCCTCCATAATAGATTTAGCTGACTTTCACTTGACTCTAAGTATGTAAATAATGTAAATATCTGTATTGCCATTGGGAAAAAAAAAAAATCTGTATTGCACTGTCTTACGATGTACATTATGCATTTGCATTTTCCTGACTGTATGAATTTTACTCTTGTATTTTTACCTCTAGCATTATGTAACCTTTATTGTATTCTATTGCTTATTGAGCTTTTCTCCCCGGGCCTCCACTGAAAATGGGCACTTCTTGGCCCAGTGGACTTCCCCAGTAATCAAACTGAAAATAAAAAATAAATATATATATATATATATATATATATATATATATATATATATATATATATATATATATATATATATATATAATTATATCTTTTTTGGGGGCTTTTTTTCTAAATTAACTGTATCATCCTTGTTGCCTTTATTTATTTTATTGACTTTGTTTTCCTTTGCTGAAAGATCAGATGGTCCATTGGAATCAATGCACTAACTTGTGTTACAAATTTGCGTGTGTATGTGTGTGCTTCTCTCTCTCTCTCTGTCCCTTCCTGTAAACATCTCTTCCCCTGAAGTAGAGAAAGCCAGTAACTTTGAACAGCTATGCCTCAAATTTGAGCTTGTTTGCTACTACTACATGGCTATTCTCATGAAGTATCTGCATTGATTTCTTTGGTTGGAGGCATAGCAAGTGACTGTATCTTTTCCTTGCTGCCATCCAGACATGCTTGTCTTCTTGCTTGACAAGCAGTTTAATACTGACCTTGGCTTCTAGAGCTTTATTTTTGAATGTAAAACATTCAGAAATAACGTATGCGAAAGGCGCTGTGTCATCAGAATCATTTTCTGTTAAACCATGTTCAGGGATATCTTCAAACACTACCTCCTAATTGTTTCCCTTTCTGTCTTCTCAGGGTGGGTAAATTCTGGCCAGTGGTACATGAAAAGGTGTTCTACCATGGCCCTACCTGCAGTGGACTGCCCAGGCAAGTAATGCTCCTGGCTAAAAACTGCAGGCTTAGCAGTAGATCAGATGATGTCTTTTCTGTCTGCTTTCAACATGTGGGTTGTCTGATATGAAACCAGCCATCTCTTAAAGACTTCATCCCCCTAGCTCTGCCTCCAGTACCCATAACCCCTTTCTCAACTAGGCCTTCCCCAGATCTTGTTTGCCACCTTGCTGGACAGCAGCTTGGTCTTGAGCTCCATGGAGTGTGTCCATTTTTTGTGAGCAACTGAGCAGTTGTAGCTTGATCTTGTTCCCTTTTCCTCTGCCCCAGCTTGTATTTTAGTAGCTGGCTTTTTTGTTTGTTTTTTTTGTGTAGGAATTAGGTAGTGTGGGTAGTTAGGCTTAGGAGTATGTTTAATTTCTTTCTTGTTAGCGAGCTTTTCCCACCCAGTGTGGTTTAGTGTGTTTTAGAGTCTTAGAGTGGAATAGCTTTTCTTGTTAGTGATAGGTTTTCTTAGGTATTTGGTTCTTTGTTGTTTTAGCAAGTATGGAGAAGCGGTTTAAGAAATGTGTGGTATCTGGCCACAAGCGCCTTTCTCAAAGCATGCTTGACTGGTGTGTGTATTGTTTTGGGGCCGCTTGCCTTGAATCTCTGTGCACCATCTGCAAGAGATTTGGTTATCACACTGTAAATGAGAGAGGGGCCAAGTTGGTCTTAAAGGGTCTGTTGCCAGCTGGCACCTAGTCATCATCTTCCAGCAAGGGTGAAAAGGGTCATCGAGTTCATAAGGAGGTTCTTATGATTCTAAACCCTTGAAGGGGGATAGAAAACAGCTGTCTCCCTCTTCTGGCTGACTGGATCCAAAGGAGGTCCTAAGACCCTTGGTTCCTCCAGCAGCCTCCCTCTGCACTATCATTGGCTCCAGCATCTCAGACCTGATTATCTTCAGTGCCAACTGCGGGAAATGCTCCCTCTCCTGCTTTAAGCAGTCCGAGCCCTTTCTTGTCGAAGGGAGCTCCCACAAGCTGGACTTTTTTTCTGTTCTCCACTTGTACTCCGTGAGAGTCCACACTAGAATCATCAGTCTCTCCTCCCTGGATACAAGCCTCTCTGGTTTGGATCCATTCATTGGAAAAATCATCTGGCAGGCAAGACTCCAAGCCTCCATTGGTGGCTTTGTCTGCTCGGTCATCCCGTTTTGTCAGAAGTTTAAGACCTGCCAACTTGGAGTAGCTGATGCTATCCTTCTTACAAGCCAGATGCAGTTGGGCCTGATCCCTGTGGCTTCGGCTCCATCAAGCTAGTTTCCTCTCTTGGATCTATGGGTCTGAGGTCATAGAAGCCAGTTGCCTTTTCCCACTTAGGATCCAATGACTTGACCAATCTCTGCTCCTACCCCTGCCTTCAGGGTGCCACTCTCACCTTCTGCCTTTGAAGTTGTAGAGAGGATGCTCTATCAGGAAAAGGAGTGGTTAGCTGCAGAGTCTGTGCTTGTGGACACGTGTCAGTCTGCTCCAGAGCACCCCTCCCCGGATTTTCTCCAATCTGCCCTACATTCAGTGCCCCCTTCCCCTTCTGTTTCCCCCAGATTTGCCAGGGTGGGAAGTCATAAGCAAGCGGCAGTGCAAGAGGAAGCACCCTGAGTCTCCTATAGAAGCCCTTACTGAGGAATCTGATGTCAATGAAGGAAAGGGGTCCACTAAATCCCCCTGCAGTGACACCTCTTTTGGCGATCTTTTGGAGCTGCTCCAACAGCGCAGTGTTTGGACTGATGAAGCCCTGTCTCCAAAGGAGTCTGTAATTTTGGAGGCCTTCAGGGTGGACCCATCCCAGTCCTGGTTGGTTCCCCTTCCAGATGCTCTTATTGACCTGATGTCCAGGAGGGTGTGGAAAATGCCCAGTATGTTGGAACTGATTCCTAAGAAACCAGGCAAGATTCTCACCCCTCCCAAGAACTGGCAACACTGCTGTTGTGGTGGAGGCAGCCACTAAGAAAGACATCTCAGAAGAGAGTTCATCAGTTCATTCCCTAAAGAGGGAGTCTCGTGCATAGGGAAGTGCTACTATACCTCATGCAAGTTCGCACTGAGATTTTTAAATTATCTTGCTTATGTAATGAGACTTTAGTATGACATTGTGTTGGAGGTGTCAAGGGTAGTTAAGACACGGCAGATTCCAGAATCTCAGAAGACTCTGGAGACTTGGTTGTTCACCTTTGCAGTCTGTTGGCAACATGTTCAAACGTCCTGTCTTATGTGGCTCATGGCACACCCTGAGCTACTGGCAACAGCATTGCCAAGAGTTGCCATGCTTGCAAGAGGTTGTGCAGTTTTGTGGACTGCTTCAAGTCACCCCATTTGATAGCTGTTTACTTTTTCAGCCTAAGGTAAAGAACACTTGGACCAGAAGAGAGCAGGACGGAAAGGCACTGTCTGCCACTGGAGTACGTTTTGCCACCCCTCAAGGAACCTTCTTTCAGAACCAGAAGGGGGAAAATGTCTCTCTTTTTTTAAGGCTATTACAACATACTTTTTAGGAAGCTTCTTTTCTGCGTTATCCCTGCATTGGGAATGGAGGACCATAATGGGTGCCACCTCAGCAGCATGGGTGGTCCGCAGAACCAGGGCTTCCATGGAGTTTTCTTTGACAGGCCCTTTCAGTGAACTTCAGGGGTTACCTGACTCTGTGGCTCCGGTAACAGCTTTGGGGGGGGGGGGGCTTTGGCTTTACACACAGAAGCTCAGGAGGCCATCACCTGAGATGCATGGGTGTTAACAGTCATATCCAGTGGTTATAAAGTTCCACTTTTAGAAACTCCAAACATAAATCCCAAATGTCTTCCAGATGTGTCACACCAGTCAGTGAAAACCCTCCTAGGTTCCTTTTGCTGTGTAAGCAATGCTGCCGTGCACTGAGCAGCATCACCCCACATTTAATCCCTGATCTTCTATAGAATAAGTCCCCTTGTTAATCCCAGAGCAATAGCTGATATAATTTGCATCTCACAAATTAGTACTTGAGTTACCTGCTGCTATGGATAGTCAGTTTCCCACCATTTCTCCAGCCAGCCTGATTGACATGGGCATCCTGGGGCAATGTAGCAATTGCCTCACGTTTACTGACACCCACTTGTTTCTAAAGCAAACAAATACAATATGTGAGAGATGTAACTATATCATGAAACTAGAATCAGTCCTCTCACATAACAATAAACAAGACATCAAACAGGTTGTCAGCACAGACACCTCTCCTCTTACACAAGATAAGGTCAAGACGCATAAACTTACATATGTAGGGGTACTCACTAAGAGCCTACCAAAAGACCAGAGACCTTCAACCGCAAACAACCTATACATACTGGTACACAAACAGAATCCACCACTACACATAACAGACATGTCAGTGTCTTAACAGTTAAGCACCTAAGGCAAACCACCTCCAAACCTAATGTCATAGTCATAGGCGACTCAGTAGTGAGACACACAGATATCCCCTTGAGGATCTTTCAAATCACGCATGCACTCAAATCACTTAGCAACAGTTATCGTTATGACCCTGTCATAGTACATGTTGGAGTGAATGACTTGAGACATACCTGTCTGGACTATATGAAGAGAGACATGACTGAACTCTCAGACTGTCTCCCCCAGGCAGATATGTTCCTAACCCTAAGCAGCATTCTACATTCACCTAGGGTGATGCCACAGTACAGGCAAAAAATGATTGATTGCAATAATTGGCTTAGCTTCTAGTGTCACTCCAGGGAGATCCAGTATCTGACAGCCTGGGAAGACGTGGTCGACAGACCACACTGATTTGCCAGAGATTACTTTCACCTGTCTCCTCAAGACTTTCAGATAGTGACAGACATTTGCCTTCCGCATAGTGTCTTTTGTTAAAGTCAAAACAACAAATCTTGCAACAGAGTCATGCTGCTTAATGCTAGGAGCCTAACCAATAAACTGCAGTCCCTGGAAGCACTGTTCACCTTGAAAGATGCTGATGTCCGCACAATCAATGAGACTTGGTTCAAGGTTGCAGAGAGCACCCTGGCTGTACAAGGCTACAATGCCTTTCACACATTCAGACCTGAAAATGAGCATGAAAGAACTAAAGGTGGAGGTGTACCTATCTTCATTAAATCCAAATACAGTTCATGACTGGTAAAAAAAAATATATATATATATGACTCTCTTGAGCTACTCCATGTCCAAATAACTATAGGCAAAATACCCTACCACATCATCACTAGCAACAGGCCCCCACCATGAACCAGGAGATGCATGCCACCTACCTGGACTTGCTAGTATACAGCCGAGAACCTGGAGATTTTAACTATCCTTCCCTCGATTGGGAGACTTACACACCAGCAAGATTGCTCTGAGGTTCCTGGATTTTGTTCAAATGTTCTAGACCTAGTGCTCACCAACATGGGGCGGCACTGCACTACTCTTTGTGTGTTAGACCATAAATCAGTCTCGTTTGAAGTAAAGATCAGACCTGACACCACCACAGGAACAGAACAACTGAAAATTTTCCACAAAGCAAACTATTGTCTACTAAGCAATAGTATAGAAAGTTTCAAAGCCCCTGCTAACACAGCCGACAATGATGCTTATGCAGAAGAGTACAGAAATGCCTTAGCTAGTCACTTAAACAAATGGATTGACTCTGCTGTACCTGACAGGACTAAAAACCAGGCCCTCCTGAAAAAACAAGCCACTCTGGTGGACTGTAAGTATAAATAAGTTATATAACAAAGTAAAGAAACTGATAATCTAAGAGCAAGAGGGAATTTACTCAACAGAGGAGGAATACCCTCCACAGCCTGAACAAGCAAATCCGATATCTTGTAAAGTCCTCTAAGGCTAGTTATGGGACTAAATTAGCATCCCTAGCTAAAGACAACCATAAGGCATTATTTAGCTATGTCCAAAACCTAAAAGAGAATGCCCAGCTGTGTGCCAAACTTATAGTGGACGGTACCACTCACACTGAACCTGAGGAAATTGCCAACCTGCTAGGTGACAGATTAGGCAATACCCTCTGTCCCCACCAGCCATACCCCAAGGCATTAATGACACCAGTCCGTTACCGAGCATCTCCAAGGAACAGGTCATACAAGCGCTCCCACAGGCCAAAAATACGGCCTCTATGGGACCAGGTAACATCCCAGGTTTTTTTTTTACTAAACAATCTAAAACAAGACCTTGCGGAAACTCATGGCACTTTATTTAACCATAGCCTGAGCACTGGCTTTGTTCTGGCAGAGTGGAAAACAGCAGCAGTAATCCCCTTGCACAAAGGGGGTACATCAGCCGACCCAGAAAACTATCGATCCTTAAGCCTAACCAGCTTTATCTGCAAGGCCATGGAAAGAATCATCATGGACCTCATCACCAAGGACACAGGCAACCTTCAAACTCTTGACCCCTGACCCAGGTTGGTTTAGTCAAGGGTAGATCTTGCCTATTAAACTTGGTGGACCTCTTTGAGAATGTCACCAAAGCCCTCAATGAAGGCAAAGCAGTACATATCATCTCTCTTGATTTAGACAAGGCTTTTGACACAATCCCCCACTAAGAGGTCATTGAGAAGCTCACCCAGCTGTGGATTAACCCATACCTCACTAAATGGGTAGCCAACTGGCTCATTGACAGAACGCACACTGTCAAAGTTAGGGAGTCCACATTACCAGTAGAACATTTACCAGTGGGGTACCACAGGGATCTGTGCTGGGCTTCCTACTGTTTGGAATCTATTTCTCTGAGGTCCAGGTGAAAGTAAATGGTTTGTGGCATAACGAGTTTGCAGATGACTGCAAACTGGGCGCAGTCCTAGAGTTCTCCAACAATGTAAATATATTACAGAAAGGCTGATACAAACAAATGATAGCTGTCAAAGTCAGACTAAAACATAATGCAAAAAAGTCTCATTATGTCCTTTGTTAAAGTAATAGCCCCAGCTAATTATGATATAGATAGCATCCCTCTAAGCTCAAAGCCAGTGGTGCGAGACTAGATTGATAGCAATCTAAACTTAGTTTACCATATATCCATAGTGTTAAGAGAAGCCTCCTACGTTACGCATCTAGATCACTAATTGAATACAATGCTCCCTTCTCTATGTATCGCACCAAACACCTGCAGCAACTGGACAGACCACAGAGGTTTCTAACCAAGAGAATCCAGGGCCTCCAAAACATGACTTACATGAAAAGAATGAAAGCCCTGTCACTGTACTCTATCATACAGGCTGCTGAGAGGTTATCTGTACCTGGCATACATAGTCTCTGACTATGCCCTAATGGAAATATTGCACACCCGTAAATCAACGTAGCCTGTTACATTAACAAAACATGTTGGGGAGGGAGAGAGATTTATCTCCCAGAGATTGCCACTCCTCTGGAATAAGCTCTCACTTCAAGTGAAGTAGAGCTTTTCAATGACCCTGTTTAAGCACAAACATAACAGTTGGATGGGTGACCGTAAATTCACCCCAGGGTTGGCACCTATGCCCTCATGGACAGGAGAAGTTGGTGCTGATCTTCGAATCGCTGTGCTAACCATGACCATCTAACTATGGTCAATTAGGGTGTATGGGTTTTTTACACAGCTAGGTTTGTAAAGGCCCTAGGGCCATTAGCCTAGTAACCTGCTATTAATCTATGAACCTAATCAGAGAAGGAGATTCAGCCATTGAAATTCAAAAGCTATTAGTAAATAGAGTTGGTCCCCATCAGACCAACGTGGATCCAGGGTCTATTCAGAGTATTTTTTTGGTACCAAAGAAAAGAAAGGACCCGAGGCCAGTTTTGGATTTGAGCAAGTTAAACTGATTTGTCAAACAGACAAAGTTCAGGATGGTCATGGTGCAGTCCATTCTGCCTCTTCTGGGGAAGAACGACTGGATGTGCTTGATCGATCTCAAGGATGCCTACCAACATATAATGATAGCAAGGTTTTCCAGGAGGTTTCTGCATTTTTGGCTGGGTTCCAGTCATTAACATTTCAGAGAGCTACCCTTTGGTCTCACTGCTCCCCACCAGATGCTCACCAGGTGGATGGCTGTCAAAGCAGGGTGGCTCAGGCTGCAGGAGTTTTAGGTCTTCCCTTACCTGGATGGTCCTTTAGAACATCCTTATTCGAGACCAGGGACAGTTTACTCCAGCTGTGCAGTTCATTGGAAATCATAGTCAACTACCAAAAATCCACTGTCCACCCTGTTCAGATGCTAGAGTTCATAGATTGCCACTTGGGCAAATTCCCTCAAATTGCAGGACTTCAGTTTCCAGTGCATCAACCCTTCATTGTCTATGCATTTCCTTGCTGTCTTGCAGAAAGCCTCCCACTTCCTTTGTTCTCGAACTGTTAGGGCACATGGTGGCCACCATTTGCTTAGTTCCCCCAGGCAAGTAATCACATGATTGCTCTGCAGTGGACACTAGCAGTGCAGTGGTCCTACCTGATGCGTCTGATGGACTTTCCCATTCTCTTGACAAATGTGTTGATATAAGATCAGGTGGTTTTAGGAGTCTCCCTTGGTGTCCACCTGGAGACCATTTGTTCTTCCCTCTTTCCCCCTCTGGGCACAGTCATGGCAGATTCCGCTCTTTTGTAGGGTGGAGGAGGCATTTCAAAGGGAGGTCTGTCAAGGGTACCTGGTCTGTGATTGAGGCCAGTCTTTACATTGGCATCTTGTAGATGAGATTGGCCCTTCTTGCACTGCAGGCCTTTCAGGAATTATCTCCCCAAGCGTGTGATCTCAGTTCAGACGGAAAATGTTTGTCACCTGGTATATGAAGAAACAAGGGGGGGAACCTGTTCTTATATCCTTTGTTGAGAAGCCATGAGGATCTAGGCAATGACCTCAGCAGTTTCTGGTTGCAGTGCGCATCCCAGGGAACTCCAACATTTTGGCAAACAGTCTGAGTTTATCCTCATGAGTGATTGCAGCTCAGATTTTTTGGTGCCAGCCCACTTTGTGTTGCAACCTCTTCAAATCCCCGTTCAACACCAAATGCAGCAGCTTTTGTGCCTTAGTTCGTACTCTGAGACAATCACCCAGGGACGCTCTTCTTTATGCTTGACCTCTGGATCTCCTGTGTGCATATCCTCTGACCCTGCTGATAATGGTGTTGCCAGAAGGCAGCCCATTGCAGAGCATCTGTAATCCTCATTGCTTCCTTTTGACCCCTTCAGGTGCGCTTCCCCTTTCTTTTGCCTCTTCTGAGGCACCCTCCATGGATCCTATACCAGATCTGATTTCTCACCTGGCAGGCCTGTATCCGCCCAGCCTTCAAGTGCTCAGGTTAATGACATAGTTTCTCCAATTCCCCTGATGGCCGGAAATCCCAAGATTTCAGACAGAGAGGTGCATATTCTGTCTTTTCAGAAACTGATTACATATAAGGTGTATGCTAGTAAGTGGAAAAGTTTCATTTGGGCTAACTCCAAAAGTTTGGATCCCTTCTCAGCTACTTTTGAGGTGATTCTGGACTTACTTGCGGATTTGATCCATTCTGGATTCAGTTATACTACTAAAATACTTTTGGCAGCTATTTCCAATTTTCACATTGGCAGGGATAATATATTGTTGGCGGCTCTTAAAAAAATTCAAAGGCCTTACTCAAGGGTACCTTTTTTGTGTCCTCTAGTCTGGGATCCTGTTCTGCCATTTGACTTCCCTTTTATGCTTCAAGGGCTTGCTGCACCTGCATTTGAGCCTTCTGCTACAGCTATCTTGAAGTTGTTGTGGAAAACTTTATTCTTGATGGCTTTTACGTCTGGCAGGTATGGTGTCAGAACTGCTGACCCTATACGTGGCACCTCATACTTGGCTTTTCATAAAGACAGGGTGTCGCTCTGCATCGATCCTGCTTTTCTCCCAAAGGTGGCATTGGAGATTAATTTGAAACAGACCATTCACTTGCCAGTGTTCTATCCTGAATTTTCCAGAAAAGGGGAATATTTGCTGCATTGTCTTGACTTCCGTAGACAATTGAGGTTTTATTTGGAGAGAGCCAGATTTTTCAGGAAGTCTAGTCAGTTATTTGCCCCTTTTTCTAGCACCCAGCTGTGTGCACCAGTGTGAGGTTACTCTTTCCAAGTGGCTATATGATTGTATTTAGTTTTAATATAGTTTCTAAAGGAAAGGCTTTGCACTGTTAGACAAAAGGTCATTCCACTAGAGCTATGGATACTTCTACAGCTTTTTTTTTTTCTCCAGAGCCTATTTGGACAATATTTATGATGTTCATCATGTTTCACTGTTAGTCATTACATCTCAGTTATCTGCTTGCAGGTAGCCCTCAGTCGGCCTGATTAACAAAGTCTTGAGTCCTGCGTCTATTGCTGTCCCTTCTTCCATGATGTCAGGTCTTTAGGGGTATAAAACCTGCAGCCAATGCCATTACGTCCATCTTTCTTGCCGTGCGGTGCCCAAAGCAGAAGCAGTTCGCAATTGCCGGTCGGCCGACTCCTGAAATTTTAGTTTTCGAGTTTCAGAACTGAAATCTTCAACTACCATTGGGGAAACTTTTTCTTGCTCTTATCCGATGTCAATAAAAGTAAATAATTGCATTTCTTGTGGAAAGCAAATACCTCATAAAGATTTTCATTCGTACTGTATTCCTTGCCTAGGCCCTGACCACGACGTTCCTCGCTGTCGGTTTTGTGCCTTATTTAAACCATGAACTGTCCATCATCAGTATATTTACACTTCTAAATATTTTGGTGCTCGGTTCAATTATCCTAATATGTCTTCAGTCAGCCATCTGACTACCGACATTCCGAAAAACGCAAAGATAAAGACAGAGACAGGCCGCCTAGGTCCAAAGCTGCAGACGACGCTTCTCCTAAGCCAGTCACCAGTCCTCAATGAGGTGCTTTCGCAGCCCCTGACACCCGCTACTTCTGATTCGCAGGCCTCTACTGAGATCCATTCGGAGTCCAGTATGCCGCAAGATGCTTCAACTGTGGAACCTGCGGATGTCTGTACCTTGGATGGGTCTGGAGTCGCTGTGCAGGCACCGGCTTCTGAGGGTGTATTCAGGCCTACTGACTTGCTTATTAAACCAACGCCATCTTCTTCTTCAAGGACTAAATCTCAAACCATGCCTAAAAACTGACGCCCAGACCGCATGGTCAGGCCTCTATGCCTAAAAAAACAGATAAGAATGGCTGAAAACCTTATTACTTTAATCAGAGGAAGCCAGCCTTCCCCCTCTGAGACCTAAGACTGAGTTTGTTTATGATACTTCTGACCAGGATTCTGAATTTTCTGTTTCCTCTGATGACCAGGATTTACCCTTATCTACCTATGAGGATTCTGATGCTGAGGACTCCATTCCCTCTGCCCCCCCCCCCCCCCCCCCCGCCAGAGGATTTCTCTTTTGGTGAAACCTTGCATACTCTCAGGGAGCATTTCCGTTGGGAAAGTCAGGATTTCTCTGATTCTAAAAAGAGGCTTAGGGATTTCTTACTCCTGCCCCAGCACAGGCCTTTAGCCATACCTCCTGTACTAGACAGTGTTGATGATGCATTTGCAGAATCTAGCTTGGCCCCTGTCTGTTTACCTCCTGCTCCCAGGAAACCTGATAGATATTACAGGGTCCCTGACTCTCACAAGTTACTTTTCAAAAATCCTACTGCAGATCCTGAGACCATTTCACAGGGGCCCAAGGGCATTAAAGCTACTATTGCCAAAAATCCTACCCCCTCTGATAGAGACTCCAGGGCACTGGATAGATGGGGTAAGAAGGTATACACTTTTGCAACTTTGGCCATTAGGGCCTTAAACTGCCAGTTTCATATGTTGAAGTATCAGCAGCATATTATTGGATTGCTTAAACAGAAAATTATGATGTTTCCTGATTGTGCTGAAAATAAGGATTTACAGGATTTATTGCATTCAGCTGAACAAGTTGGAAAACATACTTTGCAGTGTGGTTTTGACTCTCTAGAGGCGTCTTGCAGGGCTGCTGTAACTGGGTCTGTGCTTAGAAGGCATGCTTGGCTTGAGGAGCAATCCCTACCAGATCATGTTAAAGCAAAATTACTGGGTGCTCCACTAAACTAAGACCGCCTGTTTGGCAACAAGACAGAAGTGGTTTTTAAAAAGGTGGAAGAAAAAGCTAAATCGTTGCAAACTGTTAAAGATTTTTTTACAAGTACAGCCTCCAGGATTTATAGGCATTGGCCTTCCAATAATTGGTCCTTTCCTGCCTCTTCCAGACCTTCTCAGTCCAAACCCAGACCCAGCAGAGCTCCCAGGCTGCAGTCCCAGGGTATGCACAGGACTAGACAGTGGGGGGCCTCCACTTGCAAATCTGGGAGTAATAAGACTCCCCCCCCCCCTTGGTAAACTGTCTCATTGACTTCCTTTTAAAATTTCCAAGCACTCAACTGACTGCCCCTTTGGGGGAAAAGACTGCTCTTCATGTAAAGAACTGGGAACTCACTCGTTACCCCAGGACAATTGGGTTTTAAATATAGTGTCCCAGGGATACAGATTTCACTTCCACATGTTGCCAACACCAAGCGGGTGGCCAGATCTACCCCCAAATCAGTGGGCAGAGGCCCAAAAGCAAGTACTTTCTCTCTTAAGCATGGGGGCTGTTCAGCTGGTACCAGAAGAGGAAAAGGGACAAGGTTTCTACTCGAGACTTTGCCTGGTAGCCAGAAAAGACAATTCATGGTATCCTATCCTGGAACTGTCTACTCTAAACACCTTTTTGGAGAGTCCAAAATTCAAGATGCTGACTCTTCACCAGTTGCTTTCTATGCTAAGCAAAGATGCCTGGTTGGCAACACTAGATTTAAAAGAAGCATACCTAGATCCCAATCAGGGAATCTTGCAGAAGATACCTACGCTTCAAAGCTTCATCAGATGTTCTTCGTGTTTCACTGTTGCAGTCATTACATTTGGGGTAATCTGCTGGCAGGTTGCCCTCAGTCGGCCTGATTAACAAAGTCTTGAGTCCTGCGTCGGTTGCTGTCCCTTCTTCCATGTTGTCAGGTCATCAGGGGTATAAAACAGGCAGCCAACGCCATTACATCAGTCTTTCTTGCTGCGCGGTGCCTGAAGCAGAAGCAGTTCGCAAGTGCCGGTTGGCCGGCTCCTGAAATTTTCGTTTTCGACTTTCAGAACCGAAGTCTTCTACTGAAAAGCTAAGTACCCCGTTAGGGAAACTTTTTCTTGCTCTTTACCGATGTCAGTAAAAGTTAATTGCATTACTTGTGGGATGCAAATACCTCATAAGGATATTCATTTGTACTGTATTCCTTGCCCAGGCCCTGATCACAACGTGCCTTGCTGTCGGTTTTGTGCTAAATTTAATCAACGCACTATTACATGTCGGTATATTTTTGCTTCTAAATATTTTGGCTCACGTTTCAATTATCCAGATATGTCGTCGGTTAGCATTCCGACTACCGGAGTACCTAAAAAACGCAAAGAAAAAGAGACAGGCCATCTCTGTCCAAAACTGATGACGATGCTTCTCCTAAGCCAGTTGCCGGTTCGCCAGTACTTAGTGAGGCGCTTTCCCTGCCCCTGATACCTGCTAATTCTGATTCGCAGGCCTCTACTGAGACCCATTCGGAGTATGGTATGCCGTAAGATGCTTCAATTATGGAACCCGCGGATTTCTGTACCTTAGATGGGTCCGGAGCCGCTGTGCAGGCACTGGCTTCTGAGGGTGTTTTCAGGCCTACAGATTTATATATTAGACCAATGCCATCTTCAAAACTAAGGCCAAAATCAAAATCTATGTCTAAAAAATGACACCTGGGCTGCATGTGCATGCCCCTATGCCTAAAAAACAAATGATCAAGATGGCTGAAGATTTACTTACTCTTTACACTTACCAAGTACTTATCTTTTAGCCACCCCTTTGGGGAGAAAACTAACTCTTCATGCAAAAAACTGGCAACTTATAACCCAGGACAATTGGGTTTTAAACATAGTATCCCAAGGATACAGATTTCATTTCCACATGTTGCCAGTTCCAAACGGATGGCCAGACCTGCCCCCAAATCAGTGGGCATAGTCCCAGAAACAAGTACTTTCCCTCATGAGCATGGGCGCTATCAACCAGTCCCAGAAGAGGAAAAGGGACAAGGTTTCTATTCAAGGCTTTTCCTGGTTCCCAGAAAAGACAAATCATGGCATCCAATACTGGACTTATCTATACTAAACACTTTTCTGGACATTCCAAAATTCAAGATGCTGACTCTTCACCAGTTACTTCCTATGCTAGGCAAAGATGCCTGGTTGGCAACTCTAGATTTAAAAGAGGCTTACCTGCATATCCCAATCAGGGAGTCTTGCAGAAGATACCTCCGTTTCAAAGCAGGCTACTTGCATTTCCAGTTCTCTGCACTGCCCTTTGGCTTATCTACTGCGCCCAGGGTCCTTACAAAGTGCCTGGCTCCAGTAATTGCATTTTGCAGGCAAAGAAATATTTAGATGTATCCCTACATGGATGATTGTCTAATTCAGGCTGAAAACAAGGACACTCTTCTAAACCATCTGGCATTTTTAAAAAGGGTTCTAACTTGTCTAGGGTACACCATAAACGAAAATAAATCTCAACTGGTACCCCCTCAAAAAATTACTTTCCTGGGTGCAAGCTTGAATACAACTGCCCAGATGGCTTTCCTTATGCCAGAAAAGCAAATTCATTTGTGACTTAATTCAAACAGGTGGCCACAAAAACCCTGCTTTCTGCAAGGCAAATACTGCAAGCCTTGGGGTTCATGGCCTCTTGCATTCTTCTAATTCCATATGCAAGACTGCATATGAGGAAACGTCAGTGGTACTTAAAAAGTCTGTGGAGCCAGCATTGCCACAGTCTGGAAACAATGATTCCTATCATACCTTTCCTGCAACTAGAGTTCCTATGGTGGGCAGAGGCCTGCCACCAAAGCAAGGGACTGCCATTCACTCCACCCCTGACGCACAAACCTTAACCACAGATGCGTCTGACTATACTTGGGGGGGGGGGGGCGCATCTGGCAGGGAAGTGCATTCAGGGCAAATGGAGCCCAAATCAATTGCACCTTCATATCAATCAAAAAGAAATACTAGCTGTACAGAATACTCCGACAGCCTTCAAGGACTACCTTCTTCCAGGAGAATTAATGATAAAGACAGACAACACCACGGTTATGTGGTACATAAACAAGCAGAGGGGTACACACTCCTACCCCCTATGCAGACTAGCCATGACATTGTGGAGCACGGCCTTGACCTGTCAAGTACAACTACAAGCTCAATTCCTGCCAGGAAAGCTGAATACTCTGGCAGATGAACTAAGCAGAAATCTCATGGACCCACACTAATGGAAACTGGGAACCACAGATTTTCAACATGTTAACACACAAATGGAGGTGCCCCGACATAGTTCTAGGGTGAGAACTATCAGTTGGGCAAGTTTTGCACAAGAGCTTATCACAAAAAAGCCTGAAAAGGTGGACGCTCTATCCTTCAGCTGGAAAAACCTATCAGTCTATGCCTTCCCCCCTCTGCCTGTGCTCTCCAAAGTACTACTAAAAATCAAACAGGACAAACCAAGGATGATTTTGATTGCATCAGACTGGCCATGCCAACACTGGTACCCTCTCCTTCCCAGTGTGTCACGGTTAGCCCCATGGTACCTGCCTCAGACTCCTTCCCTGTTGTCTCAGCAGGAGAACCAGATTCTGCACCCTCAGCTTCTAACACTGAACCTAGCAGCCTGGCTAATTACCTAATCTCTCCTTTACCATCCCTCAGTAAACCTGTGATGGATATCATTTTAGAGGCAAGGAGGCCTAGTACTAGAAAATCTTATGCTGAAAAATGGAAAAGATTCTGTGCCTGGAATCATTCTCAAGGGATGAGCACAGCAGCGCCCAGTTTACCTCAGATTTTACAATACTTAACTGAGATGCTTCATAAGGGCCTGTCTTTTTCCTCCATCAAAATTCACACCTCAGCCATTTCAGCTCATTATAACACAGAACCTTCCCTCTTCTCTCATCCACTGCTGAAGCAGTTCCTCAGAGGGGCCAAAAACTAGAGACCACACAGGAGAGCTCCATCCCCAGCCTGGGACCTTAACTTTGTTTTGGAGAAACTCACTCTACCTCCTTTCGAGCCAGCTGTTACTGCAGACTTAAAATTTCTTTCTTGGAAAACAGCTTTCCTTTTAGCAATCTCTTCAGCAAGAAGGGTATCTGAATTACAGGCCCTTATGGCATAGGAGCCTTTCATCATCTTTCATGCGGACAGGGTGTTCCTCAGAACCAATCCATCCTTCATGCCAAGGTGGTATCCAGTGTGGCTCTTAATCAGTCCATTAATTTGCCAACCTTCTTCCCCAATCCACAGAATAAAGGGGAACAGATACTGCACTCATTAGATGTGCACAGACTACTTAGATTCTACTTGGACAGGACTAAACCTCAAAGGAAATCTGAACAACTGCTAGTGCAATTTGCTCCAGGGGCAGAGGGGAAGGCTATTTCAAAGCAAACCATTTCTAAACGGATAGGCCATTGCATTCATTTCTGCTATAAGCACCATGGAAAACCTATCTCACAGGGGATCAGACCTCATTCCACCAGGGCTGCATCTACTTCTACAGCCTTTCTCAGAGGCATCCCTGCCAGGGACATCCTAGAAGCTGCTACTTGGAGTTCTGTACATACTTTCACCAAGCATTATCATTTGCCAATTTTCTCTAAATCCAGTGCTGCCTTTGCCACTGCAGTCTTGCAGGGCCTTATAGCTGGTCCTAATGCTATCTAAATTCCTCCTCCCAACCATAGCTTTGTGAATCTACCCAAATGTAATGACTGCAACAGTGAAACATGAAGAACATAGTACAGTTGTATGCACTTACCATAAATGTAGATGTTTGAGTGTATTCACTGTTGCAGTCCTGGTTACCCTCCCTCCAGCCCCCTAACTTATTTGGCTATACCTCTACTTTCCTCTACTATGCTTAAAAGCTTTTTGGTGTATTTGCTTTTTTGTTGGAGGTATATCGTTGTATTTTTATATTTGTTTGCTTCCCATTACGGGGCACCTGACATCTGGGGAAGAAAAGCTGACATAATGGCGTCGGCTGCATGATGTTCTTCATGTTTCACTGTTGCAGTCATTACATTTGGGTAATCTGCTGGCAGGTTGCCCTCGGTCGGCCTGAATAACAAAGTCTTGGGTCCTGCGTCGGTTGCTGTCTCCTCTTCCATGACATCAGGATGTCAGGGGTATAAAACATGCAGCCGATGCCATTTTATTCAGTCTTTCTTGCCGCGCGGTGCCCGAAGCAGAAGCAGTTCGCAAGTGCCGGTCGGCCGACTCCTGAAATTTTCTGATGTAATGGCGTCGGATGCATGTTTTATACCCTTGACGTCATGGAAGAAGGGACAGCAACCGATGCAGGACCCAAGACTTTGTTAATCAGGCCGACTGAGGGCTACCTGCAAGCAGATAACCCAAATGTAATGACTGCAATAGTGAATACACTCGAACATCTACATTTATGATCTGTACACAACTGTACTTTGTTGCTACTTGGGTGGGTCTTCACCCATTTGAGTACCACAAGGTCTAAGGCTTCTCTTGGTTCTACCGTATTGCACAATATCTTTTCATAATACCTCCCTAGGGTTTTACATGACTAGGGACTTTGTCCCACAGGTTGAACCCAGACAGAAAAGACAACGTAGGATACGAAAGTTATGTACTTACCATAATGATAGATCCATGTTGTCTGTTTCAACTTTCTGTCCCTCCTGTCCCCACATAAGCAGCGAGTTTTTAGATCATGGGACACTCAGTTCAGGGAGGTTGGTTTTCCTCCTTTATTGGGATCTTTAGTGATTTCTTTTCAGATTGAGTGATTTTTTTTTTTTTTTTACAGAGAGTGGAAAACTCAATCTGAGGTAGTCCTAGTTGAGCCAAGGTATTAAGGGTGAAGGGCGTGGAGCTCAGGAGCGAAGTTTTTAGGAGATGGCCGATCTCTTATCCAAGTCGGATCCGATAACCCATAGGTTGAGCCATATGGAAAGAGACAACACAGATACATCCTTATGGTAAGTACATAACTTTTGTTTGTCTGGCACAACATTCCTCTTCAATACTTTCTTAGCCCTTTTCGGCCTTTTGGCTAAGATTAGGTGTACAACATGTCATTGTAATTTGAAGCAGCTGCATTCTCAAGGCAACCCACCATTACAGTGGTGCCACTTCTATATTGGCTCCTTCACAAGGGTATTTTCCCACCCTTTGTTGATATTTGGGTTGTATATTCCCCACTTGATTACATTTGGAAACATTTAATGCAAATATCAGAATCAGTTATCAGTAGACCCTTGAGGAAGCAGCCACTGCAGTAACAATGAAAGTTTTTTTTAATGGTTAAGCACTTTTGTCTTTCACAAAAAGTGCAGACTTCAGAACCAAATTTTAGCTGTTGTGTAAGCAAGCTGGTATATAACATGGCCTGCTTGATCATGTGACTTGGACAGACAACGTACAATATTTACAGGTACATGGGCAAGAGAAATACATGGAATAGAAATGTATGAAAGTCAGGGAATGCTAAACAATTAACATATTCATATATAGTATTGTTAAATTAGAATGAAAATGCGAAGAAAAGTATATTTAAAACTGTGTTAAAAAGTCACAACCTGGCACCCTTCATTTTCAAGTAACACATAAGAGAGATGTTCTAATTGTACCTGGAGGGTGACAAGCTGCTTGTTTCAGCTTCCATAAACTTTCTTTAACTTCTATTATCTCCTCCCAAAGACCCCCTTGGATTCAGATTTGTTCTTTCCAAAATAATAAAATTAAATCTTTTGAAATCTGTCCGTAGCATATTTTCTTTTAATATATATTTGTTCGGGTACATGTTCCAATAATGTTCTCCGTTTTTCATATATAAAAAGCCAAAAGAGTGACATAAAGCTTACATATACCACTCCCTTTGACCTACAAGTGTTATATCCATTAAGTTTAACTGTAACTAGTCCTAATTTAAATCTGTCACCCTGTAAAATATAGCTGTAGATGTTACAACCATTGCATCTAAATATCCCCTACTTTTCCTTTTTATGGGGAACAGTCTCTACATCAATCTCTTAATATTTGCCCCCTCCCGAAAGTAACCTTTACTGTAGGGGGAAGTCATGTGCATAAACAATTGTCTACTTTAAATATTTCTCAGTCCATCCTTAGATATTATGCTTAACAGTGCCACTACTAATAGAAAAGTTGGTAATGAAATTACCACAGTGTCTGTCTTTAATACAATAGCAGCAATTGTCACTGTATCCTAGAATGGACTTGTAGATGCCGTTTTGCTAGTTGCCAAACACTTCATCCTGGGTCTTTTCTGTGAATGACTTTGGGTAAGCTCTGTCCATAAACATTTGCTTCAAGTTAGACATTTCCTAATGCAACATATTTTCATCTGAAATTATTTGCATCATCCTAACAAATTTTCCCTTTACAAAAAAAAAAAAAAGAGTGTAGTTAAAGGTGGCAGCTGTTAAAGACTAACAATTTGTTGGAGTAAGTGGATTTGCAAAACATTATGGAAAAAATGTAACAGTCCTTTTTGTTAATGCAACATCCAAAAACTCTTAAGTAGTGCGTATTAGTATTGTAAGTAAACCTTAAAAAGAATGTAGTACTATTAAGAAAATCTATAAATTTTTTTAAGTCCGTTTCAGTCCCAGACCAAAACAAATAGATGCCATCTAGGTAATGCCTATAATATTTCCAAAATTTAGAGTACTTTGAGGGAAGAACAGACTTGCTTTTTCAAAAGCTATGAACAATGTTTGTGTAAATTGGGACACGTGCCACCCCCTTAGTGACAGCTGTGTGCTGTAAATAATACTCTCCTTCAAAGAAAATAAGTTACTGTAATGCACTGACTGAGATAATTCATAATATCAATAAAATCTAGTTGTGAAACCACTTCAATGAACCATTCTAAATAAACTTGTAGTGTGGGGAATGATTGAAAATAGTTTACTTCAGTAGTGTCAATTTTAAGATTTGGTGTGAATAGGTCATCCAAAATCCTTATAAAATTCCCAAGAATCTTTCAACAAGTAAGGCAATGTACGTATAAAAGCTTTCATTTTAAAATCTATAAAGATGGCTAGTGGCTGTGTCTTAGATCCACTGGAGTTCAGTATAGAATCAAGCAGGTCATGTTTTGCAACAGCTTGCTAACAGAGCAGCTAACATTGGGTTCTGAAGAAGTCTATACTTTTTGTGAAGGACAAAGGTGCTTAATCTTTTAAAAAACTTTGTTATTACTGCGGTTGCTTTCTGAAGGGTGTGCTGATAACTTTTTCGGAGTTTGGTAACTTTGTATGGTTTTTGATACAGCTGGAATATTTTTCTGGATTTAATGCAAATATTTGGAAATTACTGGAACCAGTGATGTCCCCACTTTCTCAATGTAATCTGCTGTAATTCTGTAGACTGCCTCATGAATTCCCTAATACCCATGTGTAGTTCTAGGCACCACCTTATTGTGCAGTCTTGCCCTGCTGAGTAGATGGATGTCAACCTTTCTACTTTCTGCTTAGCTGTGGTACATTCTCTGTCTCATCAACCATCTCTTCATATTCTTGGGCAAGGTACTGTGTGTTTGCTGTCTTATCATAAAGTCTCCCTGCAGTTGAAAAACAGTAACATTGCATAGTTCCACCCACTTATTAATGTAAATATTTATTTCTGCATTGAAATTATCACTGTCTTCTGGTTTTGCATTTTCTAAACTGTTTTTATTTTTTTTCTATAAGCTTTATTTGCGAACTTAGAACATTCAAAAATAACTTTATTTTACGCTTGATCAGACATTTTGCTTATTGCATTCAAGCAGAGGATTAAAAAAAATTCAGCCATTACCTCTGGTCAGTTTGGTGCTGTTTGTACACCTTTTCAATTGGCCATACAAAATTGCCAGTGATTCCCCTCTTTATATTGAAACAATTTAATACTGACCTTAGGTTTCTAGGGCTGAGTTTTAACTTTTAATGTTCACCTGCATTTGGTGAAGTTTGAACATCTCATTGTCATGCTGATTTTGCTTCTGCCTTTTTCTCACACCTGCTTATTCCTGAACCATGGCTGGGTTAATGCTGCTGACACTTCCTTTCTTCCTGCATGGCTTCATGCTGTCTCATTTTCTGCTGCTTCATTTTCCAGATGTTTCACCTCATTCTGTAGCCTTACTAGTTCAGACTTCAATTTGAGGTCATCCATGGACATATTGTCACCATTTTGCTGCACACAGCACATCTATAGACCATGCCAAGCTGTCTCACGGTTCAGTGGCGTGAACGTAGACACCCAAGCTGGCTATTAGCTCGTCCTTGTTCAAGTAGTTTTGATTTGCATTGTTTTATCAGTTAGGCTAATGACATTTTGCATATTCATCAGAACTCATTGTCATTTATCTTATGTAGTAAAAAATCAAGTAACTGCTGTTCAGTGTAAAGTGCAAAAGGGAGCTGGAATGGCAGATCCGGCTTAATGCAGGCAAACCACCAAGACTCAACACCGTAATCTCCATCAATAGTGTATTGAACCTAAGAAAACTGCATCATTGTGCTTACTGCTAACAGTGGCTACGTTCCTAATGCGCATGTTTTGTGTTTTCTCTAATCCACTGCCACAATTTATGCTTACTGCCTAAAGGTTAAAGTTCTGCTTGTTCCACTTTTGGTATATCTTGCATTTACTTCCCTGGGTTTGTACTCCATTTACTTATATTTCTAGAGACTATTGTCATGCTCCGCAGTAGCTCAAGCATTCTCTGAATTGAGATATGGTTATTCGAGTGGCCTCCGCCGAACATCCTCTGGTCATCCACCAGACAAAGCATTAAAGGGCATGAGAAGGCACAACCCCTCTTTTAATACTTTAAGATTTTTTAAGATGTTTAAGATTCTGGCACCAAATAGTCTGGTCCTATTATTCAACCCTGGATAATGTTCCCTGGGTTAATATTGATGTAAGTTTGGTCGTAATTTAGAAACCTTGATTTAATTACTTTTCAACTGAGTGTTAGTTTACTTGAGCATTTAATTAATAGGTAGGTGTGACGAAGCTTGCTTGCAAAAGCACTGGATATAATGTGGACAGTCTCCCCCCTTATTGAGGTATTTGTGATAATTTTATTCCCAAAGGTCCATCTCTATACCAGATGAATGTAACACTGTTAACCAATGAGAATAGAGTTTATATTCGTATCTACATAAATGAATGTAACTCCGTCAACCAATGAAAATAAAGTTTTTATATCAGTATTTACCTATTCCTAATGTGATGATGCTGTACAAAGTATAAATATCCTATCTGTCTGTGGAGTACTTGTTACAAGACAACTGAAATAAAAGGAAAGAGATTTTTGCCACAGCTCTCACCTACCAATGCTGGACATTCTTCAAAAATAAAGCTTTTGAAAACTAAAAGGAAGAGTTATTTTGTTCAACTTTTGAAAAAGGAAAATATGAAATCATGGATCGAGGACTGGGTTTATTCTCTTAAATTGACTTTGAATCTTGTCCGGCTAGATTGAGTTCGTCAGCTGGAATTCAATCTTTGTATGTGTATTTTTTTAAGTTAGTATCGCTTTTGCAATTCAAGCTCAGAGAAGCATTGGGGTACAGTCTCTCAACTTAAGAATCCTCTGCTTATTTTTTTGATTGCTCTGTAGTCGTACATTCAAACAGCATGCCCTCCTTGTAATTTCAGATCATAGTGTGTATTGCAGGACTAATTTTTTACCTGTACGCATGCATTGTGGTTTCCTGGACTGTCATCTCCACCTGCATGTCAGAGCTGACCATAGGCAGGCCAAATGCCTGTAGTAACAGTTCTGACAAACAGATGCAGCTTTGACATCCTTCTTTGGTTGACCTTGAAAGTCATTGATTTTATACCAGTAGTACATATTGAGATTAAATAAAATGTTGGAGATTGTCATTACCTGTTACTTGTATAGTTTATACTCCATAGACTTGTGACTTTGAAATAGTGTCAGACTGTTGAGTAAACTCGCTGGTATGATGTCATATGGAGGAGCAAACCTAAATACGGGGATCAGGGTAACATTGCAGGATGGAGAATCCTTTGCACAATGCCACCCTTATTTTTATAGAATCTGGCCCTAGGTTACTAGACACTTCCATTGTTACTTGCTTCATCTGACAGGTCATACATTGCACTAAACACTGCCAACTCGATGAACCATTAACATCTGTCTTAAGTTACCAACAACTTAGATAAATGGGACATTGGTTTATTCTGTCAGCTGTGCATTTATTAACTAAACACAATTCCCCTCTCTGCTGTGCATTTATTATTAACTAAACACAATCCCCCTCTGTTATCTATAACCTAATCTTGTGATTACTGGAATAGCATTTCCCCATCCCCTTCTGTAATAGCACTGTAACAGCCTAGTCTAGCCAGTGTCTTAATGCAGATATCTTGTCTCACTGGTCTCCTTGTCATTTGGTTAGGTAGATGCGGTACTAATTTGTATTCCATGCGATGTTTTAATTAATGTAGAATAGCCCCTAGGCACATATTTCTGATATTTACATTGGTCTCTTGTGTGCTTAGAAGTGTTTCTTTTTCTTTTGCATTAATATTTTAGTTATTATTTATTTATTTATCTATTTATATTTGTTGACTGGGAGTGTCCGACTGGACGTAGGTCCATTTTCAGCGGAGGCCCGGGGAGAAAAGCTCCACAGTTAAAATAAACAGACAGTAGTTGCATTGGATTACATAGCGATTAACAATTTACATAGCAATTACTTACAACATGTTTACAGATGAAGAACATAGTACATCAGTAGACAACTAGAATCTTTATCTGTGAAGTACATAACAGACATTAACAAATGTTACAATAAGAAGTTCCTCCTGTATAATAAGTACTAGGCTTATGAGCATCTGAGCTTGCTATAATCAAGGTAGTTAGTGGAGTGGAAAGAAAGGTAGTGGTTGGATGGGGTGGGTGATATTAGAGTGGGAGTTGCAAGGGCATAGCCAGCATGTTTTTAGGTGCGCCTTTAGTAAAGTTTTGAAGTGGGTGCATGATGGTACGGAGGTAATTGTGGGTGGGAGGGAGTTTCATAATATGGCTATGGTGCAAGAGAATAGTGCTTCACCAGCAGAGTTATTGGCTTTAGTGATCTGCAAGTGATTTTTGTTGCTGGATCTTAGTGGTCTGGTGGTGCGATAGGGTTGGAGTAGATTCTGGAGGGATGGGACATTTAGTTGATGGTTTACTAGTTTGTGGGCGAGTGAGAGTTGATACCATTGAAGGAGGTGAGGGAGTTCAAGCCAGCCCAGTTCAGCAAGTGAGAGACAGTGGTGACTACAGTAGGATGCCCCTGTGGCGAATTTGGCGATTTTGTTGCAGCAGGTCTCTAGCTTGTTTAGATCGCATTGCCTTAGGTTGGTATATATTGGAGAGGCATAAAGTAGGGTGGTGATAATGAGCAGATAAGTTAATATGCCCCCCTTTGTATACTGTTTATGTGCTCTACTGATTATTCAGTTAGTTGAAAAATCTTTATTTCCAAACATACATACTTTACTCATCCTGTAATTTCTGTTCTGTGTACTTAAATGCTTGTGTAAAGCACAGTCATACTAATGTATTAATCAAGTGCATTTTGGATACAATATATTGAAGTAGTACACTAAATGCTGGCTAACAGACACTGAATTTATTCCTTGTTCTTTTATTCAATCCCAGTACATATTTTAGCAGCAACTTTATTTTTATTGAACAATTTGATAACCATGAGGGTGAGCTGGTCCAGAGACCCTTTTCAGTCATGACCCAGATACGAAAGGTACAGAATAAAGAAGCATGTAACAATTAATACAAAAAATGCAATACATATTTAAGAAGGAAGATAAACTTAGTGCGGTTCCCTTATACCCATAAGACAATATATAGATTGTCAGGAGACAGTTCGATAAACTGTAATGCAGTGTCTTCGAGGTTAGTTAACATTAGAGAATATTTACAGTATTTACAATGTATAGTAGTAGTAGACAGAAGAATCATCTGGTCTTTGTACATTTGGTTGAAACTTACATTGGTAACATTGGTTAGTAAAAACATCAAGAACAAAAAACACAGATGCCCAGTAGCTCCAGGTACGAATTCTATTGAAAAAAATGAGTGCTTTCGTCCACTTGTTTGCTGTAAACTTTTTCAGAGTTAAAAAAAAAAAAAAAAAGTCCTCCCATCGCACATGTTTAAATCTTTAAGACAACACTGCCATCCTGTGGTTGAATGGCCACATTACATCTAATAACTAAATAATGGAAAAGTATGTTGTATATAACAATATTTTATTTATTTATTTAACATTTGTTTACTGGGAGAAGTCTGACTGGGACAGAGTCCATTTTCTGCCGAGGCCCAGGGAGAAGTGCTGCAGAAGCATGTCTTTAGAAAGTGGGAGGAAACTGTTGCACCCAGAGGAAACCCATGCGAATGCAGGGAGGACATGCAGACTCAGCACAGAAGGCACCCCAGCCGAGAATTGAACTGGGAAACCTCTTGCTGTGAGATGACAATGCAAACTGTTGCACCACTATGCCTCTCTAAGATCTCCAAAAATACATTATAAATTGCTATAAACAAGAATATTGTAATGTTTCAAAATGGTCTGTACATTCATTAAGTATTTAAAAATCTAAGTCTTGAATCTTTTGTTTACTAATAAACTTGCAATGGAAATTCTGTGGTTAATGCCTGGGGATAAGTTGCATTCAAAAGTACCTGCTAATCTAGTTCCTGGCTCTCAACAAAGGATTCCCACTCGCCTTCCCTTTCAAAGAGTGATACTTTCTCCAATATGAAAAACAAAAACGATGTTCATGTTTCACTGTTGCAGTCATCACATTTGGGTTATCCCTGCCAGGGTAGCTCTCAGCTGGCCCGAATACCAGAGGCTTAGTATTTCTGCATCAGTTGCTGTCACTTCAGAACTGATGTCAGGTCGTCAGTAGTATAAAGTAAGGCAGCCAATGCCATTACATCAGTTTTTCTTACCGTGGAGCCCGAAGTAAATGCAGTTCGCACGAGTGCCGGTCGACTGCTACCTGAATTTCGTCTATTGAATTGAAGCTGAAGTCTTCTAAAGCTAAGTATCCCATTGTGGATCCTTTTTTCTTGCACTAACCGGTGTCAGAAAAAGTTAACAATCAGAAAAAGTTAACAATTGTCTCGCCTGTGGAAAACAAATACCACACCGAGACTTTCATTCTTGCTGCCTCACATGTTTATGCCCAGACCATGACGTCCCCCGTTGTCGCTTCTGTGCTTTTTTCAACACCAGAACTATTCCTCGTCGGGCCCTTATTGTAGCTAGATATTTTCACTTACAGTCCTCGAACTCCGATATGGCTTCAGTAAGCCATCTGACAGCAGACCTTCTGAAAAAGCGTAAAGATAAAGACAGACAGACCGCACAGGTCCAAACCTACCGACGATGCTCCCGTTAAGCTATTCTTCAGTTCTTCGGTCCTCAGTGAGGCACTTTCACAGCCCATGATGCCTGCTTCTGTGGATTCGCTGGCTGCTACTGAGACCCTTTCTGAGTCTGGTATGCCGCAAAACTCTTCTTCGACTAAATATCCTGCGGATGTTCTTCGTGTTTCACTGTTGCAGTCATCACATTTGGATTATCTGCTTGCAGTAGCCATCAGTCAGCCTGATTATCAAAGTTTTGGGTCCTGCTTTGGTTGCTGTCTCATCTTCCTTGATGTCAGGTAGTCAGGGGTATAAAGCATGCAGCCAACGCCATTACATCAGTCTTTCTTGCCGTGCGGTGCCCGAAGCAGAAACAGTTCACAAGTGCCAGACGGCCGACTCCTGAAATTTTCGTTTTCGAGTTTCAGAACTGAAGTCTTCAACTAAAGTTAAGTACCCCATTGGGGAAACTTTTTCTTGCTCTAAACTGATGTCAGTAAAAGTCAATAATTGTATTTCTTGTGGAAAGCAAATAACTCATAAAGATTTTCATTCATACTGTATTCCTTGCCTAGGCCCTGACCACGACGTGTAATTGCCCATACACATCTACTTTTGTGCCTTATTTAAGCAACAGACTATCCGTCAGTATGTTTACGCTTCTAAATATTTTGGTACTCGGTTCAATTATCCAGATACGTCTTCAGTAAGCCATCCGACTACCGACATTCTGAAAAAACACAAAAATAAAGACAGACCGCCTAGGTCCAAAGCTGCCGATGAAGCTTCTCTTAAGCCAGTCGCCAATTTGTCGGTACTCAGTGAGGCGCTTTCGCAGCCCCGATACTCGCTACTTCAGATTCGCAGGCCTCTACTGAGACCCATTCGGAGTCCGTTATGCCGCGAGATGCTTCAACTGTGGAACCTGCGGATGCCTCTACCTTGGATGGGTCTGGAGCTGCTGTCCCAGGTACCCACTCCTGCGCAGCCTGTCACTGGTGCCACCCTGGTACCTACACCAGAACCCAACCCTGCTCTCTCAGCAGGGGTGACACATCTTGCATCCGCAACTGCAAACCCTAAATCTTGCAGCCTGGCTTATTCCTTGAATTCTCCTCCAGTAGCCAGCCTAAGCAAGCAGGTGCTGAATATCATTCTTGAATTCAGAAGACCCAGTACTAGGAAATCCTATGCTGATAAATGGAAAATGTACTGCTCCTGGATTCAGTCTAAAGGAGAGGACACAACTCTGACCTCCCTGCCTCTAATCCTGTATTACTTAGGAGATCTACTCCACAGGGGCCTATCCTTCTCCACCATTAAGATTCATGCCTCTGCCAATTTGGCTCATTACAACACTGAGCCACCTCTCTTCTCTCACCTTCTTATCAAACAGTTCTTGAGAGGAGCAAACAACTTTAGGCCGCCAAGGAGAGCACCCATCCCTGCTTGGGACCTTAACTTTTTACTGGAAAAGCTCACGCTTCCCCCCTTTGATCCTGCAGTTTCAGCAGAGTTAAAATCCCTCTCTTGGAAAACAGCCTTGCTTCTGGCTGTCACTTCAGCTAAAAGAGTGTCTGAGCTACATGCACTTATGGCTGTGGAACTCTTCATTATTTTCCATGCTGACAGGGTTTCCCTCAGGACTAACCCTTCCTGTATGCCTAAATTAGTGTCCAGTGTGGCTGTCAACCAATTTATCCATTTGCCAACTTTCTTCCCTAATCCTCAAAATAAAGGGGAAATGATTCTGCACCCCATGGATGTGCACAGACAGCTCACATTCTACCTTAATAGGACTAAGCCCTTCAGGAAATCTGACCAATTACTAGTCAGCTTTGCACCAGGGGCAGAGGGCAAGGCCGTTTCAAAACAATTTCCAAATGGATAGCACACTGCATCCATTTCTGCTACAAGCGCTATGGGAAACCAACACCTCAGGGGGTCAAAACACATTCCACTAGGGCAACTTCTACCTCTACAGCATTCCTCAGGGGAGTCCCTACCAGGGACATCCTGGAAGCTGCTACCTGGAGTTCTGTACACACCTTCACCAAGCATTACCACCTGCCTATCTTTTCCAAATCCAGGGTGGGTTTTGCAACAGCAACCCTGCAAGGCATACTAGCCAGCCCCAGCTCTTCTTGACTGCCTCCACCCTTCTTCAGCTTTGGGAATCTACCCAAGTGTGATGACTGCAACAGTGAAACACGAAGAACATAATACAATTGTGTACACTTACCATAAATGTAGATGTTCGAGTGTATTCACTGTTGTAGTCCTAGTTTCCCTCCCTCCAGCACCCTTGTCTGTCTCTCTCTCTCCTCTCTATATCTGTTACTCACCCCTTTCAGGGGTATTGGTATTTAGTTTTTGCTGGTGGTGTTTCCCCACCAAACTTAGCTCCCTATTTGGGAGGCTTCTGACATTTGGGGCAAGAAAAACTGATGTAATGACGTCGGCTGCCTGTTTTTATACCTCTGACAACCTGATGTCAGTCCTGGAGTGACAGCAACTGATGTAGAAGTACTAAGTCTCTGGTATTCAGACCGACTGAGGACTACCTGCAGGCAGATAACCGAAGTGTGATGACTGCAACAGTGAATACACTCGAACATCTACATTTATGGTAAGTGTAAACAACTGCACTTTCTTATTACTTTCTTTCCCACAGTGAGCATCCTACCAACTGTCTGAGGCACCTCGTCACCTTTGGGTTCTTTAACTGCTGTCCCTTCATTGGCCAGGTTTCTGTACCATACAATAGTACTGGTCATACCACTGTTTCGTACACCTTATTTTCTTAACTTTTTTGGCATTTTTCTGTCATATACTACCCCTGACAAATATGTACCATTTTGCTGCTGCCCCCTCTAAATCTATAGTTGACTTCATTGTTCAGACTTCCCTTCCATAGAATTGAAGCTATTAACTTGCTCCTCTGTTTTCTAATAAATCTCAGTTTTAGATTCTAATTTTCTCCATTTGCTGGCATTGCAGCTGTCACTATCTTATTAAGCTGTGCCCTGCAGCAACCATCTAGTATAACCTGATGCTATTAGTTTCCACATTTAAACTACTTATTCGGAAAGCTGCTTGAAGGTCTCTTATCCAATAAGCTGGGCCTAGCAGGGACAAACTGGTACAGCCAGCTGTTGTTAGCTTGAAAGGTTATAGTACTGTTATAACATCTTGCTCTCGTTAATCCTCCATTGTTAGAATATAAGTAAGGATATTGTTAGCTGCATTGTTTTAAAGCCTGCTGTGGTTGCTCTTCACTCTGTCCTATCCCTAGTCTCTAATACTTTGCTATCTTCTCCTCCTCTGTCCGTCCCTTAACCATTCCTTTCTAAGCAATCTTTCCCCTCATACCCCCTCATTTCTCCTACCTATACCTGTATCTACTTGGCTGCACCTTTAGAATATCTTATCCCTGTGTTGTATACCTCTTGCTGCCTCTATGCCATCCACTCATAGGTTCCTCTCTCCTGTCTCTTAAGTCCCTCTCTTTCTCCTCTCTACAGCCTTACTTCAGCTAATACTGCTCCATTTTACCTCATCCTCACCCTCTCTGTCTTTCTCTTTGTTTTACAGGTCCCTGGCACCAAACAGAAAAAAGACTTTCTAGCTAAACCCCAGTCAAGTCTGAAGACTGCCCCCTCCCTCTAAGAGTTCTGCTCCTCGGTGGAATTCCTCTCCAGCAACAGTGCCATCAATTAATAACATATGTTACACTGGGTTCTAACTAATCTTGTCCTTCTTTACTTACTTTGTAACATATAGCTTTGTATCTACTTTTGTGCCTCCTTAAAATACTGCTTCTGGTCAGCTACTGCACATCTCTGCTTACCCCCCACCCCACTACCCTTGCTGTCATAACACTCCAAGTTGTGGACCCACCTGCCTAACCCTACACCCAGCCACTCTCTCTGCTAGCCCTTTCCTCCTACTCCCCTGCCTCCTACTGGAACAGTCCCTCACATCCCTACATCCTACCATCATCTGTGCCCTACCCTGGCCCCACATCTCCTGCACTAAATCCTCTCTTCTCATCCCCTGACCCAGAGCCTCCCCTCTCCCTATCACAGTCTCCCCACTCATCTCCCTACCCTCCCTCCCAGCTTAGCGACTGCCAAGTCCCCTTCACAGATTTGTGTAAAATAACAGAGTAGAACAAATAAAGTGACATTTTTATGCTGTATAATGTAGAACTGAACACATATTCTCTCCCATATAGACGTTAGGGAAATACTCACTGATTGTTTTTTTGCTGCTGCACCTACAGGACGAGGTAACCCCACACGGTTTGCTTCGCTCATTTTGCTCCCCTACCCTACCCCCATTCCCACCCACCCTCACATCAATTACATTTATTTCTATAGACCACACCCCCAGTACTTCTCACTCTCAATTAGCCAGTTAAAACTAACATATCATCTCCATAGTACTACTTTACACCACACCCTTATTCAACAACCAACCTCTGTAATTATTAGTAGTTCTTCCACACACACCCATCTCCTTAAGCACATCTAAAAACATGTCACACACCTATCACACCCTGCTACCAAAACTAATACCTTAACTACTAACTATCCCCTGTGTCCTGTTGCTGTCCATCCCTTCCTCCTACCACTCACAACTATATATCGCCACCCTCCCACCATGGCAGGCAGAACCCCTAACCAGTCCCTTAAAACTAAGGAATTTCCCTTTGTCACCTTGCAACCTCACCTCCTCCCAATTTTATTCTTACCTATATAATAGCCCAACCTACAAAATCCTCATGATTCCCTAAAACAAGCTAAAATATTTCACAAACTAACCAAACTCTGCCTATACCTTCTCCAAAAACTGACTTGCTGTGGGGACATTCACCCTAATCCAGGGCCCAGTATGTCTACTAACTCAAACTTTCAACAGACAAATCCTCTTTACCCAGGACCTTCCTCCTCTCTCCTCATTTTGAACACAAATGCTGGAAGCATACTTAACAAAACCCATGAACTCCATGCTCTGCTAGCTCTATACAAACCAGAAGTCCGCTGTGCTAACAGAAACATGGCTTAAACCAGAAAACCATAGCAATGAAATTACACCTCCTGGATATAATATTATACGTAGTGACAGAATTGGGGAAAAAGGGGGAAGGTATAGCAATATTATTCAAGATCACCTCAAAATTGAACAATTCGAGTGCAATTCCAAAGACATCAAAGATGTAGAACTAATTCTTACAAAATTAAAGCTTAATTCCAACAAACAATTATTGCAGGGGGTTATATCCCACCAGTCAACAACACCACTATACTGGAAAGCCTACTAAACTGGATGTCAACCTCTCTCCCACAAGAAACCATACTATTAGGCGATTTTAATATTGACTGGGCTGACTGCACCAGCCAAACACCCACTACCTACATTAACCTCCATGGGTTCTCCCAAATTGTATCTGATCCCACTAGAATTGACAAAACATCCAAACACCAGTCCATCTTAGACTGGATTTTGCTGTCTGACCCCAGTCTTGCACAGCAGTCAGGCTGTGTTCCTGAAAGTCTGAGCGACCACCAAGCAACTTACCTAGTCAGGGACCGATCCCACCATATTCACCATACCATCCTCAGAGTAATATGTAACAAAAAGTCCTTTAGAGCTACTGAATTAATCAATGCACTAAAATGCTATAATTGGACTCCCCTAAAACAAATAACTCTAGACAAAGCTGTGGAGTACTCCAACTCTACTTTCCTAAACATCTTAAACTGTCACACATCTTCTAGAACCATTAGAATCAAAACTAACTATGCCCCATGGCTAACTAAAGATACCAAAACATTAATGAAAGAAAGGGACAAAGCCTGGCTACAGTTTCACAAAAACAAAACCACTACCTTGAGACAACACTATCAAGAACTCCGGAACAAAGCCAAAAAACAAATCAAACTTGACAAATCTAATTACTACAATTCCATACAAGAAAAATGTGCTAATAACCCACATACATTTTGGGCCACAATAAATACTTTACTGCACCCAGGAAGATCCCACCACTCCATCCCTTATACTACCAAACAACCATGAAAACACTCCCACCCAATTTAATAATTTTTTTTACAGAAACAGTCCAAGCCCTAGCCAACACCCGAAGTAGTAGTACTGGTACTCCAGTTCAATAGACATCCCAACACACAAAACTACCCCTCCAGTTTTTCCCTACACCCAGTCTCTACAAAAACAATTGCCAAATTCCTCCAAAAACTTAAACCAACCACACTAGCAGCTGATAATCTGCCAGCAGACTTCTTTCAGATGACCTCTGAAGCAGTAGCCTACCCAGTGTCCATCCTAATAAATATGTCAATATCAGAATGTAAAGTAGCACACTCATGGAAAATATCACATGTTATACCACTGCACAAAGGAGGTAAATCCCTTGAGCTAACCAACTATCGTCACATTGCTATTCTATCTCCTCTGTCGAAAATATTGGAAAGAGTTGTTCATTCTCAGCTCATGCAGTTCCTTCTACAAAATGACCTACTATCCAAATCACAGCATGGCTTTAGACCTTCCCATAGCACCACCACAGCACTACTCTCCTTCACTAACATCATCAATCATCATAGAAACAAAGGACTATTTGATCCTCCATATTCTTAGACTTTTCCAAAGCCTTTAATATGGTTAACCATACTATACTCTTGGGGACTCGTATCTACCCTTAACATAAGCTCCTCCACCATGTCATGGTTCAGTAACTGTCAGACCGTCAACAAGCTGTCCTATGGCAAGGCCAACTGTCCCTGCTACTACCAGTAGCCATAGGTGTCTCTCAAGGGTGTATCCTCAGTCGTTTGCTGTTCTCACGTTTTACTAATTAGATTGCCTCAGCAGTGCAATATGCAGGTGACACCACAATTGTTTGTGCTGTCCCCACCCTAAAGCAGCTTCAAACCATAACTCAAAATAACTTTACCCTTGCAGAATCATGGTTCACTAACATCAAACTTATTCTTAATCCCAAAAAGACAAAACTCATTCTCTTCAGTTCTGGAAAATCTCACCCTCTAAAACAACTTTACCATTACATCTAAAGACAATATAAAGATCAACCCAACTACACACACTAAACTGCTAGGTGTTGAAATTGACAATAATCTGAAATTCGACATACACATTGCCCAAACTATAAAGAAAGTTAACAAAATACTTGGTCTCCTTTATAGGAACAAACAGTTCATCACCACACATACCAAAGCCACTATTGCAAGGACTCGCCTCCTGTCTATTCTCCTTTATGCGTCCCCTATCTTTACTAACCGTCGCCACAACAAACTAAACAAAATGGAATCTTGTTACAATAAGATTGCCAAGTTCGCCACAGATGCCACTCACAGATCCCATCACTGCCTTGCCCTCAAGCAACTAAATCGGCTTGAGCTACCTCAGCTACTCCTACTCAACCAACTCGTAATAGCTCACAAGCTCTATGACCTTCCAGAAAAGAAAAAAACAGCCCTTCAGCACTTAATTCATCACTGTACCACCACTAGAGCCTTAAGATCCAATAATCAAAACCTAATCAGTGTCATCAAACATAAAAATGAAGCTGGGAAATCTCTTTGCCTGCTCCATTGCCAACATCTGGAACTCACTACCAATCTAGTTAACTTCTATCACCTCGCATCTCAAATTTAAAAAAACTACTCAAAATCCATTACTTAAATAACTGGCTTTGCTCATGCTACTCCCCAGGTTAATCCATACTCTGCACTGTTGCTAGGAATTCGTCATGATCCAACTATTCCAATGATAAGTCCTTTACAAAGCCAGCAGACCTGTTTAACTAATGTAAAGTTCTGAACAGAACGAGCAACCTTCTGTTAAAAAAAATAAAAGTAACTCAAGCTTTTCTTCATGCATTATTCACTATTGCAACTACCTAGAAGTTGTTAATGCTTGGGTATGTATGCCTATTTGTATTCTTGGATGTATTCATTCTTAGTGTGCGGAGCTTTTCTCCCTGGGCCTCCGCTGAAAATGGACCTGTGTCCAGTTGGACTTCCCCAGTTAACAAAGGTAAAATAAAATAAATAAAATCTGTAGTCTGTTTCATCTCAAGTTTTGCATTCCATTCCCCCACCATTTGTTGACGTTCTTGTTGAGAGTCTGTCTGAAATGACTTGTCATTTGCATACACTAGCTTTATTGATTTGTCCCCTCCAACCTGTTTGCTGAAGTAGTCCATCAACAGTCTGGATAGCAGTGCTCTCAGAGCTGAACCCTGATGCACACCTACTCCCACTGGGAAACCCCTCTATTAGTCCGAACACTGTTCTGCCAATGTGTCTGAGACTTTGAAACCTCTCAGAACTGCCCTAATCAGCTTTTGTGAGACCTTGTCCTCTGCCTTCTCCAAGTCTAGAAATGCCCATTTGGACTCTTTCCTCATTTCTAGCATCTTCTAAACTATTTTTCATAGGTGTATACTAAGCTAACAACCACTGGGACACTTAAGTTTAGCCATGCAATTCAAATGTGACCCTCAAATTTGATTTATATAGGGGCAATTTCCTGACTGCCTCTATCCGTCAGAGACATAGACACCAGACCTTGCTAACATGTCATACTTGTCGTAAACAAAATTTAGGTCTTTTAATCCTGTAGTTCTGATACGATTTGTTTTCCAGATGTGCAAAAGGTTCATCAAAGTAGTGTCCAGGGATGCTTTATATGTCAAACAAAGTCTGCATTATATCAAGTAAAGAGATAGAGCTTTGACGCAATCAGCATAGGACATTGTGTTTACTCCCTATATTATTTTTGTAAAGAACCTTTGTGGAAATTCAGTTACTGCCTGTGTCTTGTCAACTACATAGCAAAGGGGGCATTACACTCTATGATGTGTCTGATGAGGGCTGTGTACAATGTTATGATGACTTCTATGGACCGAGATGCCATTCCCTTGCTTAGAAGGTGAGTAATACAGAAGCATATTCTTACTACCTTGAATACATGTTGGTCAAAAGTTAGGTTACTATCTACATGAGTTCCCAGATCCCTAACTAGTGAATCAATTTTTAGGAGTGTTTTATTGGTGACATAGTTACACAGGGTGGCCAGCTTCCCAAATAGTAATATGTATTTCTTGGTACTGAGTTTTAAACCGTGGCTTTGGACCAAGCATTTGTCTGTGTTAGACCTTCCCGAAAGGTGGTGTTGTCTTGAGGGGATTCAATAACTGCTGCCAGTTTGTAGTCATCTGTGAACCTGGATAGTCAGAGGCTTTTGACCATTGGCTTTGACAACTGAAGTAGATGCCAACGAGGAATGGGCCTAGCACAGAGCCCTGGGGGGGAACTCCACTGGTTACTGGCGTCTTTGTGGAGGCAACTTCACCAGTTATAACCTCCTAGGTCCTATCAGTGAGCCATCTGGCTATCCACTGTGTTATAAAGGGGTTTATACCTAGCTCCATATATTTGTTGACAATGTCCGAGTGGGGTATTGTATCATATGCTTTAGTCAGATCTAGGTAGGCACTCTGCACCATTTTCCCCATATCCATTACCTTAGTGACCTTTTCAAAGGAGTCCACCAGATTCAGTGAGCATGACCTTCCTTTGACAAAGCCAAATTGGGATGGATACAGCATCTGGAGTTCTATGTCCTTGGAAAATTTCCATAATAATTCTTTGCATGACTTTGCAGGTAAGACTATTCAGACTAATGGGTCTGTAGTTTCCAGGATCTGTTGAAGGTCCTCCCTTATGAAGGGGATGACCACTGCAGTCATCCATTCATGTGGCACAAAGCCTGTTTTAAGACTATAGTAAATAATGACTCCAGGAGTCCTGATGAGTTGTACTTTAGACCATTCAGGAGGCATTCTGGGATGTTGTTGGGGCCCATTGAGGCTGTGTTATTTGCTTTAGTTAGTGGACCCAGTACATGCTCCCTAGTTGTAATTGGAGGTGTTATGTTTGAGGGTATTTTTTTGTGGATGGTTGGGGGATGGGGGGTAAAGTGGAAAATTAATTTGTCCACTAAAAGGTTCGATATATAATTAGGCTCGACAAATGTGGTACCATTAACCACAAGTTCAGCACATTGCTGTGTGCTACCCTTGAGTTTTCTGACATAACTGAAGAGGTTGTCTTTCACCTGGGAAGATATTTTAACCTCAAAGTTAGCTTTCTTGACCTAATTAGCTCTCTAGTTGCCTGTTTGGTTTGATGAGAGAGTTTATATTTTCATGGGAATTGCCCTTTCTGATTTTTTGCCATAATTGTTTTTCCTTTTGTTGTATATCCTGTTTAATTTGGGATGCCACCAGAGCAGTTTGTTTCTGGGACTAGTCCTGGTTAGGTACAGCGACCAGTATGCAGCCATTGATATGGTTATAGAGGGTTTTTGAGATCAATTCAGCATAGGCTGCTGTGTTCTCGATGTTTGGAGAGGCATTGAATTTTGAGAAACCATCACTTAATAAAAGGTAATTTGCCTTGGATTAGTTCCTAACTGTTACTGATTTTAATAGGATTACAGAGTTGATTTTGATTTCAAAGGAGCCAGTTTTATATTCAGACCTTACCAGGGAGAACAAGACATTGGGGGGGGGGGGGGGGCAGCATTTTCCCTTATTTGTGAGCACGAGGTCCAGTATGATGAAACTTGTAGTGGGCATATTCACAGTTTGATCAAGGGTTTGTATTACGAATTCCAGGAATCTCTGTGCCTGTAGATTTGAGGCCATGTAGGATTCCCAGTCAATAGAGGAGTAATTAAGTCTCCCATGAGTAAAATGTTAGATTGGTTGGCAAGTGTCTGCAGTAAGTCCACTTATGAATTGTGAGCTTCTTGGGACATGGAGGACCTGTAGCCGGCTAGGAAATGATATGTCTGATTTTGTTTTTGGTGATTTGCATGTAGTGAAACTCTAGCACATCATCCTGTTTGACCACCCTTGAAGTATGCTTGTTACTGATATATACTGAAGCACCTCCACCTTTAGCTCCTATCTGTGCAGCTGCTAATCTAAAAGTGTGGAAGGTACTAAAACTTTGCATTGTCGGGGTACTTTCTGTGCTTTAAATCATGCCTTGATAACTGCACAGATGTCTATACTCTAGAGGTGAGGTTGCTTGGAGGGAGTGTACTTTTTTTTGTATTTGGACTCCTGGCATTGAGCAGTAACACCTTGAAGTTCAGTTGAGTTGATGTTGCTATGTCTATAGGTTTGTCAATGTGGTATTGCCTAAAACAGGCACTATGGGAGTGGATAAAGTTTTAGCCAGTATTCGAAAGCCTATAGGGGGAAGGCACAGACCATCTTTGGCAAAGAACGTTGTCCGTTAACTATGTCTTCCCAAGCTGACAGATGTTGGATCCACTTAGAATAACACCAAAAAGAGTCATTTCTTGAACTCCATCATTTTTTGCTCATAGGTTCATAGGTTCATACTAGGCTATCTGCCCGAGGGCATTTACAAGCCTAGCCCATCGTTTTGTGGCTTACGCCACCCCTTTAGTATGGGGAACTATACCCATTATTTTGCTGTGCCTCTGTCGAGCAGTGACACTGAGGTAATCCCTGGGGTATATCTGCGATCTCCCATCCATTGGTCAAGATTTCTCTTGAACAAGGCCAGCGAGGTGCTCTGCCTCACATGTACCGGGATTTTGTTCCACAGCATAGGGAGTCTTTGGGTGATGAATCTATCCCTCCAGCATGTCCTATTAATAGCCGTGTCAAGGTTTAAGTCTCCGCCCTTGTGGCTCTGATGGATCTAGATTTTTGAGGTGAAGCATATTCATCAAATCTGGGTTTGACATGGCCTTGTATGTTAGGCAAAGGTCACCTCTGAGCAATGTGGCGACTGAATAGAGCTGGAGTTCTTTCAGTCGGGCAGCATAGGACAGATTTTTGAGACCCTTTATCCTTTTGGTGAGGAACTTTTGTGGCCTCTCCAGCTGCTGCAAGTGTCGGGTCAGATACATTCCGAATGGGGCATTGTACTCAATCATTGGTCTGATGAGTGATGAGTAAAGGGAGACTATGACCTCTCTTGATCTAGATGAGAATCCCTTCATGATAAGGTGGGCAATGTAGAAGGTCTTCCTAACTACTTTAGCTACATGGGTGTCGAATGACAGACTACTATCAACCTGGGTCCCCAGGTCCCTGATAACTTCTTCTGTGCTCAGTGGATTGCCACCTATTTGGTAGCTAGGGGTAACCTTGTTTTTCCCGAAGAGTATGACTATGCATTTTTTGGCATTTAACTTTAGGTCGTGGCTCTGGCACCAGTTATCCGTTTCTGTGAGACCCTTCTGAAGGTTATCTGCGTCAGATGTGTTTTCTACTATGGCCCAGTTTGCAGTCATCTGCAAACTTTGTCAACCATAACCCACCTGTGTTTCCTTGTACTGCGGAAAAGTAGATGCCAAACAAGAGTGGGCCCAGGACTGAGCCCTGTGGGACACCACTTGTGACAGGCTTTGAGTCTGACATGGTGCCAGCAACTCTGACCCTGTGGGTTCTGTCACTCAGCCAGTTTGCAACCCATCTTGTGATGTATGGGTTGACATTTAAGCTGATGAGTTTTTCAATGATACCCGAGTGGGGTATTGTATCGAAGGCCTTAGCCAGATCGAGGTAGGCTGTATGGACTGCCTTTCCCTCATCAATGGCTTTGGTGACTGTTTCGAAAAAGTCAACCAAGTTTAAAAGGCATGATCTGCCTTTGACAAAGCCAAACTGGGTTGGATCCAAAGTCTGCAAATTCCCTATGTCTTTATTTATGAGGTCCATTATGATCCTCTCCATGGCTTTGCAGATAAGGCTTGTCAAGCTAATGGGCCGGTAATTTCCAGGGTCGGTGGAGGCACCACCTTTGTGAAGTGGTACCACAGTTGCAGTGCGCCACTCCCTGGGTACGTATCCAGAGGTAAGACTTTGATTAAACAGCTGTCCTAGCTGTGGGTTTAATTCCTCATTGAGTTCATGGAGCACACAGCCGGGGACACCATCAGGTCCCATGGATGCTGTGTTTTTTGCTTTGGAGAGAGCAGTTCTCACTTGGGCGCTGGAGATGTTTGGGGGGCTGCAATCGTTTGGTATAGATATCTCTCCTTTTGGTGGGGGTTTGCACTGAACCTGTCAGCCAGTATGTTGGCAATGTCTGTAGGATCAGTAATCTTCACATCATTTTGAACTAGCTCTGAGCATATCTGGGAGTTTCCTCCCAGGTTTCTAACATAGCTAAAGAAGGCCTTATGATTGTCTTTTGAGTCTTTAGCTATTTTTCTCTCGAAATTTGCTTTGGATGATTTTATGAGAGCTCTTAGTTTTTACTTATAGTGATCAAGGGTGTCTTACCTTTTAAGGATTTTGCTCTATCTTGTAGTAGCTTCCTCCTTTTGTTGTAGAGTTTGTTTATGGCTGGGGTCCACCAGACTGGACGCTTGCCTTTGGTACAAAGAGTCTTTGTTTTGCTTGGGATTGCCTTATCCATGCAGTCCTGCAGGTGCTGGTAGAAGGCATTTGTAAGTGATTCAGCGGCTTGAGTACTGTTTTCCACGCTCGGGGCCTTAAAGGAGACCACACTAGTCTTTAGAAGTGTGAAGTCGGCTTTTGAGAAGTTCTTTACTGTGGTCTTTTTATTTCAGGTGGGGTGGGATGAGGACCTCCAGCGAGATTAGTTTGTGGTCTGATCTCACCAGTGAGGGGTACACCTCCGGTGTTGAACATTGTGCTCCCATGTTCATGATGATGAGATCAGGTATGTTATCTCCTCTTGTGGGGATGGTGACTAGTTGTTCCATGGCATTTGAGTTTATGAATTCCAGGAACTTTTGGGCTAGGGTGTTTGGGCTTGAGTAGTGTTCCCAGTCTATATTAGGGTAATTGAAGTCACCTAGTATGATGGTGTTTGGTGATACATTTATCCCCTCTAGTGTTTTCAGGAAGGCCATGTGAGGTTCCTGAGTTTGTGAGGGTGGCCTGTAACATGCTACAATTTGCAGAGCAGTCTTGCCTATGGTTAATTGCACCTGGATGGTCTCCGATGCATCGTGCGTTGCCACCAGTCTTGAGGTGTGGGTGTCCTTGATGAATATGGATACCCCTCCTTTCTTGGTATTGTCCGGATTTTGGGGCCGGAACGCATGATATGAGGTAAAACCTGATAGCGCTGGGGTGCTCTCAGGAGCCTTGAACCAGGTTTCTGTCACAGCACAGACATCGATGTTCTCCATACTGAGAAGGGCCTCGAGTGCGTGCATTTTGAGATTTAGACTTCTGGCATTGAGCAGCATTACCCTTAGTTTTTTCCTTTTTGTGTTCTAGGGTGGTAGGTTTAGAATTTGAGCCTTGCCTAAAAAGGCACTATGGGGGTGGCAAGAGCCTTTGCCAATATCCGAATCCCAGGGGTGACAGGTGCAAGCCGTCCCTTGCGAAGCAGCGTGGCTTGTCCAGCATGTCATCCCAGGCAGACAGACACTGGATCCCCTTTGAATGACACCAGTGTTTAAGCCAATTGTTAAAGCTGATCATCTTATCTCTGTATTGTGGCATCATTCTTGGTGAAGGTAGGATACTGCTCAAGGTCAGGGTCATACCTGCCTGGGCTACATAATCAGAGAGCTCCTCAATGTCTCTTTTCATGTAGTCCAAGGAGGTACGTCTCAGGTCGTTTACACCAGCGTGGACAATGACTGAGTCATATTTGTACCTGCTGTTGAGAGACCTGAGTGCTTGCGTTATGTGGCGGATTCTAGCCCCCAACAGGCAGCTTACTGTGACCTTCTCCTTACTCAGTCTGGTGAGCGGGACGTCAGTGTGTCTGACTATGGAGTCACCAATGACTAGTGTGTCTGGCATTGTGTTTGGCCTTAAGGGCTGTGACTGTTTGACACTCTGAGTGTGAGTTCTATGTGTTGCAGGTGTTGTGTTCTGAGGTGGTGGTTGTTTGGGTGTCTGCTTTGGTGGCCTCTGCTGTTTTGGTAGATTTTTGATCAGAGCCTCCGAGTATGTCTTTGTGTGTTTATGTGTATGATTTGAGGTTGTAATGGTACTATGTGAGACTGGGTCTATAGTGTGTGTGGTAACCTTCTCCTCCTGACTGGTCTTGCCAGTCCTATGTTGAGAGAGCTCAGCCTCCAGTTTGGCCGTATAGTTGCATCTCTCGCATGTATTTGTGTTTTGTGGGAGGAGGAGAGGGTTGTCTGTGTACATGAGGCAATTGTAACATTGCCTCAATATTCCCAGGTTCACCAGCTGAGCAGGAGAGGACACTAGCAACTGATCCCTCGACATGCTAGAAGGAATAGACAAAAAACTTTAAAAAGATTCCGGGGACGTGGGTGACCGAGAAATGGGGGGTTGCCTTTTTGGGGTACTATCTATGACAAGAGTGCCGTATCAAGGTAATAAGTACTGTAGGAGCAAGTGCTATGTTTAACAGATAGAGAATAGTCTACTTGGAGTCAAGTAGAGATGATCTTTTTAATTATAGGATACGCTGATTAGATCAGTAGTATAGTTCGAGGGAGGTAGTTTTAAGGGAAAATTTGAAGAGTGGACTTTAGGTAGCCCGAATAGTTTAAACCTGCTTAACCGGAGCTGCCCTAGTGTGCAACAGTGGCAACTCCGCGCTAAAGCGTGCTTTATAGCAGGGGGCTGGAAAAGACAGGAAATGACCCAAAATGGCCAATAAACTACAAGTTACTGCCTTAAACCACTCCTCTGAGGACAAATGAAGGAGTTATGGAAATGACCCTAGTGGCCAATAAAACTACAGTTTCAAGTCAGTAACCACCTCTACGGGGCAGGGAAGCTGCTCAATGTTAGTCACTGCCACTGATGAACACAGAGACCCTCCTTCAGCCCAAGCAAAAATGGCCTCACAGAAACTTTCAAACAGTTCGGGAACAGCAAGCCTGTAACTGAACTTCTTTAGCTCCCACACAAGTGGGAAAAAAGCAGGATTTTATTTAGTTTTAGTGTTTTTACAGAGATAGCAGAGGTTCAGAAGTAATATCAAGTTATAACAGTGCAGTAAATGACCCCACACAAGAGTGCTAGGTCAAGGACAGAAAATATGCAAGTTTTAAGAAAAACGATTTAAAATTAAGTGCAAACAGGAAATTCAGCAAACAGCTTTTGGTTGTGCTCTAAATACAGCTACTAATACAGAAATCAAGTTTAACAAGCCAGAAAATGCTCAAGCTAGGCAGCTATGCAGAAAAACTTAGCAAATAAACAGAGAAAAATACTTAAAATCTCAAAAGTGGCTCCCTTCTTCTCTCAGCGTTTTTTCCTCTTGGAGGGTGCTTCACCAACAGCCAACAAGCCTGAAAAGACGCTCAAACCACGAGGCAACTAGGTTTTAAGAGAGGAAGATGAAGGAGTTATGGAAATGACCCCTAGTGGCCAATAAAACTACAGTTTCAAGTCAGTAACCACCTCTACGGGGGCAGGGAAGCTGCTCAATGTTAGTCACTGCCACTGATGAACACACAGACCCTCCTTCAGCCCAAGCAAAAATGGCCTGACAGAAACTTTCAAACAGTTCAGGAACAGCAAGCCTGTAACTGAACTTTTTTAACTCTCAGAAAAGTGGGAAAAAAGCAAGATTTTTTTTTTGTTTTGTTTTTTACAGAGATAGCAGAGGTTCACAAGTAATATCAAGTTATAACAGTGCAGTAAATGACCCCACACAAGAGTGCTAGGTCAAGGACAGAAAATATGCAAGTTTTAAGAAAAAAACGATTTAAAATTAAGTGCAAACAGGAAATTCAGCAAACAGCTTTTGGTTGTGCTCTAAATACATCATCCTTGGTAATGAATAATGCTGCTCAATGGTAGGCTCATACCAGCCTGAGACATGTAGTTTCAAAGCTCTATAATGTCTCTCTTCATAGTCTGGGGGCTCCATCTCAGGTCATTTACATCTGCAAGGTCTATGGCGGAATCATACTGATAACAGTGAAATAATGACTTGAGTGCATGCATTCTTTTGTGGGTCCTGACTTCAGATAAAAGACTACCAGTTATCTTCTCCTTGCTCACCTTGGCTAATCGGTATATCTTACAATGGAGTCCTGTATGATAAGAGTCCTGGGAAGTATGTTTGCTTGCCTTTGTGGCTTAGTGTTTGGGACTTCACTGAGCATAACAGTACTTTTGGTGTTAAGTAGTGTTTTTTCCTCAGAGCCTTTGGGCTAGAGGCATAGCTTCGATAATGGGTGGTCTAGGTGATCTTTGTTATTCAAAAAGATTGGTTTTAAGTGCTTTAGCATGTGTGTGTGTTATGTGCTTGGGTTTGACAACCTGATGTGCGCGTGTGTATACACCTCTCGCATACTGTGTCTGCTTCTTTAAGGATTAAATGACTGTCGGTAAAAGACAGTTGCTGTGTTGTCTCAAGATACCAATATCCACGAAGCTGTTTACAGAAAAGTTAGGAAATTGCACATCCATAATGTCCAGTCCTTAGATTCGTGAGCTACTAGGTGGGTGTGTACTGGGGTTAGAAGACTATTAAGGGTGCTTTGTTGGTGCAGACTAATAAGGATGCTTTATTGGTGCAAGTTATGCTAAACAGTACTAAGTCCTACTAACTTTAATGTTTATACAATACTATATTCTACTAAATCTGTAAGTATTGCCACTCAATACCCTGCTGCTATAAGCTTGCCAATGTGCAAAGTATTTACTCTGTATTGCCACTTTAGCTTAACATGAGGGAGTTGCCTGCTGCAATGACTTAATGGCCAGTATACAAAAGACTTTTACTACTTAGGGGTGCATGTATGTCACATGTAGGCTGCTGTCAGACGTCAGCCATAAAAGTGACTTATGCACGCACCATCCTCAGAACAACTTTGACACCAGTCCAAACGCTTCACCCATATGTATGATCTGTTTACCAAAGTGGTTGTCATCTCAACTTATAGATAAGTGATCATTTCTTTACCCTTTTCATTGTGCTTAGGTTTAATGTCATCCAAGAAAAGCAAATGCTCATGTGAATGTCAGATTCCACATAAAGGCAATTACTAGCAGTGCCTTTTTTGTCTTGGGCCTACCTACAATCCTAGATTTTGTTCCGTCTGCCAGGCCTTTGTGCATAAACCTTTGAGAAGTAGGTTAGCTTCCCTTTCTATATATTTAGAGAATCAGTGCATGAAACTCCTTGTGAAGAGTGCTATGGAGGGATCCTTAGCGCCTGAGGATGAGTCACTTCTGAAGTGGAAGGCCAAGAAGCCTAGGCCTGAAACTTCTACTGCACCTCCTGTGGCAGACGTCTCTCCTGAGGCAGTTTCTAGCCCAGGAAATGTTCAGCCCTTACATCAGATTCACAGACCGAACCTGTAATGGAGACCACCTTGGATCAGGATGATAGCATGTCCTTGGAGGTACCGTAGGCATCCAGTACGGATGTCCAGGGGGGAGCCTAGACTTGTGATTACCGACGGCCCTAGGGGAGTCTCCCAAATTTTAGTTAGGGGGATGTGGATTCCGACATCATTGAAGCCAGGCCTGTGTCTGGACCTCCAACCTTACACAGAGTTGAACTACATGCTAAAAAGAACCAAAATTCAAACCATTTGTCACCACCCTGTAATCCACTTCAGGATTGGAAAAATTTTACACAGGGTATTTTTAATGCCCTCATGTCTCTGAAGAGGGTTAGAGAAGAGGCTTCTTCCGAGGAAGACGAGTCTTCAGAGGTGAGTCCCTAGCTTACTCATCTCAGATCCCCTCCCTGCCAGATTACGCTTCCTTGAAGGAGGACTTCAATGGCACTGACTCTCCAATGGAGGAAATTACTTTCAGCGAGACCTTAGGTAAGATGAGGGAACATTTCAAATGTGATAGTTGTCAGATGTCTGAAGTCCAAAAAAGGTACAACAAACTACTTCAGGTTGGTACTCCTAGTCCCTCAGCTGTACCTCCTGTCCTACCTGCCTTCTTAGATGTATTTGCATTTTCCAGTAAAGCCCCCGACTCCCAGCCTACCTCACCTAAGAAACCAAACAGATTTTACATGGTGCTTGAAGACAGAGAGTTCCTGTTCAGAGCCCTTCTGCTGACCCTTCTGTCATCACTGTGGCTTCTGATAAGACCTCTAGGTTACTTCCCTCCCACCACCCTGCTTCCCTCTGACAAAGACAGCAGACATATGGAGAGGTTGGGCAAAAAAGTGTACCAAAGGGCCATCGATTATCAGACACACATGACTAAATACACCTTGGAACTCTTGTCCCAACTTTCAGAAATTATTTCCAGTATTCCAGACTCTGAGAATAAGTCTTTGGCCACTTCCCTAATTGGAGCTTCCTCTCAAGTGGCCCGCCACTCTGTAAAATTTAGCTACAGTGCTGTGGAGGCTTCAGTTAGGGCAGCTTCCACAGGCTTGGTCCTGAGAAGATTTGCCTAGCTGAGGCTATGACCTGTACCAGAGGACATTAAATACAAACTCATGGATGCCCTCCTGAAAAATTCAGCCCTGTTTGGTCCTGCTGCTGCAGAAGTTTTCAAAACCTTACAGAAGAAAGGAAAAGAGATGCAGGAACTGAAACACATCCTGGTCTCCTCTGTACCAAAATTCCAAAGGAATTGTCCTTCTAAACCAGTGTTTGTTAGAAGGCAGTCAGTCTCCTCCAGCTAAGGCAAAAATGTCTGGTAAGAGACCAAGCAGAAAGATTCTAATGCCTTTTTTAAACATTCCCTAACATGCCCCAACTATGAATTGAGGTTTTTAGTTTTAGAACAAGTGGTGCCAGATGCCAGAGGGGGTGACTGGGAGACAGCCTTGGAATACAGAGAACTTCTCTGGCAACTAAGGCTGAACGCCAATAGACCCCCAGGCATGAATGACAACATTAATATCATCAGCGTTCTTAAAAACAAAATGGCACGCTAGTGAGGTTTCTGCGTTTTAGACAGTGTCATCACACATTGTAAATATATACATTTTTAACTGTTTTTTAGATATTTATTATTGTAATTACTTTTTAATAATACAAGAATATATTTATATTTATATTTTCTTAAACTATCTAACAAATTCTCTTAGTGTAACATTCTTAAACATTTTCAATGATTTTTATTGTAGTGATATTCCTTTATTTAACCCTGTTTTTGGTTGTGGCACTGTTTTATTCAATTCAAGTTTTTAACACACTACTTTTCAGCGACACCCTTGGCTTGGAGATGTTTTTTAATTGCATTCTTCTTTAATTGTATCATTCAGTTGCTATATTGAATTGCAATGCTTAACTAATTAAGCAATTTAGTGATTTAGAAATGACTATTTAATGTGGCCATTTGGCTTCTTTAAAATTAACTTGAGGAAGCTCAGCATTAAGTTGAGCGAAAGCGCTTGTTATATAGTTTTGTCCATTTGATGTGAATAAAGATCTTAATTTGGATTATCTTCGCTCTACTTTCATTTCTTCGCTACCAGGTCACTGCACTTGGACTAGTTGGGTTTGCCACTCTGCCTGGATTTTTGTGTTTCTCTGTCACTCTTCGGATTTCTTCATTGTTTGGACTGTGTGCTTTTTTCTATGGCCGAGGAGGCAGAACCCACCAACTACGCTGACACCCCTCAGCTGCTGCGTGATGACCAAGAAGATGGTCCAGTCACACGCACTGAATTCAACCAGGTTCTTTCTTTACTTACCCAGCTAACTAGTTTGTTAAAAAACAACATGAACTCTGACATCACATTAGCTGGGAATCAACAACAAGGCTTCCTACCAAAAAGGAAGCCCCCAGCGGTTCCGACAACAAGATACACTAACAGCTTGAGTGATGTTCATCGTGCATACAGCTGCAGTAATCACAGATGGGTTTTTCTGCCGTCAGGCGGTCCCTCAGTCGGCCGAATTCCAAAGTCTCGGTCCGGCGTCGGTTGTCGTCGCTCTCTCTTCTGACGTCAGTGAGGCCAGAGTATATAAGACACAGCCGACGCCATGTTCTTCAGTCTTTTTTGCCGTGCGGTGCCCGAAGCAGAAGCAGTTCGCAAGTGCCGGTTGGCCAGCTCCTGAATTACGAAAATTTTGGAAACCGAAGTCTTCATTAAAGCTAAGTACCCTGTTGGGGAAACTTTTCTTGCCTCAGGCCAATGTCAGAAAAAGTTAATAATTGTATTTCTTGTGGGAAGCAAATACCGCATAAGGATTTCCATTCCCTCTGCATACCTTGTTTGGGCCCAGACCACGACGTCTTGGGCTGTTGCTTTTGCGCTACCTTCAATAAACGCACTATTAAGTGTCGGGCGGAGTTCGCCCAACACTACTTTGGTAAAGCTTTGATTATAAAATGTCGTCGGATACTCCGACTACTATTTTGTCCAAAAAACGCAAGGAAAATCACCGACACGCGAGGCCCGCGGTCCCCGGCGACACCACGCCAAAACAGGCTACACGTGGTCCGGTTCTCAGAGTGACGCCTTTGCAGTCCCTGACTACCGACGACACTCCTTTGGCGGTGTCCTCTGTACCCGAGACCGCTGGGACCTCGGCCCTTTCCCAGACTGCAACTGAAGCCTTTGCTAATGTTGAGCCTACTAATGTGGACAGGTCCACCTCCACCCATGGTGTATTTAGGCCCTCATCTTCTTTTTCAATTAAGGCCTTTACTAAATCCAAAGCAGCCAGGCATCCCACGAGGCCTGTTGCACAGGGCCCATCTTCAGGTCCCATGCCTAAAAAACAAATGCTTAAAATGGCTGAGGACTTAATTACTCTTATCAGAGGTTCTCAACCACCTCCAGACAAGAGACCCAGAGTGGAGGAAGATTCTCCCTCTTCTGATCAGGGATCCATTTTATCAGAACATTCTGATGCAGAGGAACACTCTTACTCTCCTTTTGAGGGTTCGGATGCAGAACAGTCCATTCCTTCTGTATCTCCTCCTGAGGATTTTTCCTTTGGGGAAACCTTAAACCCCTTGATGGAACACTTCCATTGGGAAGGCCAAGACTTTTCAGATTCCAAGAAAAGACTTAGGGAATTTCTTTTGTTACCTCAACACAGACCTCTGGCTATACCCCCTGTTTTGGACATACTGGATGATGTCTATTCGGAGGCTTGCCTTAACCCAGATTCTCTGCCTCCTGCACCACTCAAACCTGATAGGTATTACAGAGTACCCAGCTCTCACCAATTTCTTTTCAAAAGCCATAATGCTGACCCTGAAACCATTTCACAAGGCCCCAAGGGATTGAAGGCCTCCACTGCCAAGAATCCACTTCCTGCAGAAAGGGAATCAAGATCTTTAGAAAGGTGGGGTAAAAAGGTATATACCTCGGCCACCCTAGCCATGAGGGCCTTAAATTGTCAGTTTCATATGCTTAAATATCAACAGTTCCTGTTATCACAATTAAGGAACAAAATGTCTCAACCTGAACAACCAGATTTAAAGGAGTTACAGGATATGATGCATAGTGCAGAGCAGGTGGGTAAACACACTTTACAATGTGGTTATGATGCCCTAGAGGCTTCAAGTAGAGCGGCTGCTACGGGATCATGTCATTCGCAGACATGCTTGGCTTAGAGAACAAAACTTGCCTGATCATGTGAAAGCTAAACTTCTAGATGCTCCTTTACAAAAGGATGTGCTGTTTGGTACTAATGCTGAGGAGATATTACGGAAGATGGAAGAAAAAGCCAAATCCATGCAAACTGCCAAAACCTTTTTCCAGGTCCAACCACCACGTTTTAGCAGAAATTGGCCTTCAAAGAACTGGTCTTTTCCAGCCACTGACAAGCCCCAAAGAGGTAGATACAGACGCACAAGGGGCAGAGGGCAATCACAAGGATCATATAGAGGACGACAATGGCAAACTCCAGCACCAAGAGGTGGCGAGGACAATGCACAACAATACAGGAAGCAAACCCAATGACTCCCTCATTTCCATGCCAAGCACGTCTCAGCTGGCAGCACCTTTGGGAGGAAAGCTAGCATTATTTGCAAACAATTGGCATATTGTTACAACAGACAAATGGATACTGGACATTATAAACAGAGGCTACAAATTTCATTTCCACACTCTTCCAAAAATGAGAGGCATGCCAAACCTGCCACAGAATCAAAGGGCAGAGGCACAACTACAAATTTCAAAGCTCTTAAACATGAGAGCTATTCAAGAGGTACCTTCTCACGAACAAGGTCAAGGTTTTTATTCAAGGCCTTTTCTGGTACCAAGGAAAGGAACCGACTGGAGGCCCATTTTGGACTTATCCATCCTAAACACATTTCTACTCGTACCAAAATTCAAGATGCTCACATTACAGCAACTTCTTCCCATGCTGGGCAAGGAGTTTTGGCTGGTAACATTGGACCTCAAGGAGGCATACCTGCATGTCCCAATCAGACAAAGCTGCAGAAGATACCTCAGATTTCTTGCAGGTTCAATCCACTATCAATTCTCTGCATTGCCCTTTGGCTTATCTGCTGCGCCCAGAGTATTCACAAAGTGCCTACTGCAGACTTCAAGGGATACAAATTTACCCTTATTTGGACGACTGCCTGATCCAAGCAGACAGCAAGCACATACTTCTGGAACATCTGACATATGTGACACTGCTATTGTATTCCCTGGGATACACAATCAACAAAGAGAAATCAAGGCTAACACCATCTCAGAAAATAACCTTCCTGGGTGCCAACTTGGACACAAACACCCAGATGACCTATCTTACGCCAGAAAAACAAGGGCAACTATCTCAGTACTTCAAAATACTAGCAAAAAGTACCAGGCTTACTGCAAGGAAAATCCTGCAGGCTCTGGGATTCATGGCATCTTGCATTCTTTTAATCCCATGTGCAAAGCTGCATATGAGGAAACTTCAATGGTACCTAAAAAACCTATGGTCTCAACACAGTCACAGTTTGGAAACAATACTACCAATAATCCCATGTTTGCAAAAGGAATTTCTATGGTGGTCCCAAGCAGGTCAAGCAAACACAGGCCTCCCATTCTGCAAGCCTCAAGTTGTGATAACAGACGCCTCAGATTACGCTTGGGGGGTGCACATGACGGACAGGTGCATCTAGGGCAAATGGTCCCAAAAAGAAAAGCACCTCCACATCAATCAAAAAGAAATGCTAGCAGTAATAAATGCAATTACAGCTTTCAAGGACTTCCTGCATCCAGGACAATTACTCATAAGAACAGACAACACCACAGTAATGTGGTACATAAACAAACAAGGAGGAACACATTCATACCCCTAGTGCAGACTAGCCATGACCATTTGGAACTTGGCTCTGGAATGGCAAATCGAACTTCAAGCACAGTACCTGCCAGGATTGGAAAACACACTTGCAGACAAATTAAGCAGAAATATGACAGATCCACACAAATGGAAGTTACATCCGCAGGTGTTTGCAGAAATAACCCAAGTGTGGGGGAGGCCAGACATAGATCTTTTTGCCTCCCACAGGAATCATCAATTGGAAAAGTTTTGTTCGAGGACCTTTCATCCAAAGGCCTGGAGAGTGGACGCCCTTTCATTCAGTTGGACAGCATGGACAGTTTACGCATTCCCACCTCTGCCTCTTCTGCCCAAGGTACTTTTGAAAGCAAGAGCAGACAGACCGAAGATGATACTGATTGCTCCAGATTGGCCAAGACAACACTGGTACCCATTGCTGAGGAGCCTAACACATACTCCTCCCTGGTCCCTGCCTCTAATGCCACTTCTGCTGACTCAGCACAGTTACAAAACTCTCCACAGTCAGCTGAAAACACTCATTCTCGCTGCATGGAAAATTCCTTAACACCACAACAGACCCTACTCTCCAAGGAGGTGCAGGATGTCATTTTGGAGGCCAGAAGACCATCAACTAGAAAAGGTTACTCCGCAAAATGGAAGCGGTTTTGTTCTTGAAATGCGAAAAAAGGCCAGGACCCTAGAAAACTGAACTTGCCTCAGGTATTACAGTATCTAGCTGAGCTGCTGAACAGTGGACTTTCATTTTCTTCCATAAAAATCCATGCCTCAGCTATTTCTGCAGAATACAACACGGATCCTCCTTTATTTTCTCATCCACTCTTACGACAGTTCCTCAGAGGGGCTAAGAATATTAGACCACCAAGGAAACCACCAATACCAGCCTGGGATCTTAATTACATACTTGAAAAACTAACATTGCCTCCGTTTGAACCAGCTGCCTCAACAGAATTGCAATATTTGTCCTGGAAAACTGCCTTCCTTCTGGCTATCACTTCAGCTCGTAGAGTTTCGGAATTACAGGCCCTCATGGCGGTGCAGCCCTTTCTCATTTTCCATCAGGACAGGGTCTCCCTTCGTACCAACCCATCTTTTATGCCTAAAGTGGTATCTAGAGTAGCTTTAAATCAAGCCATACACCTTCCTACCTTTTACCCCAATCCTCAAAACAAAGGGGAAAGGCTGCTACATTCCTTAGACATCCATAGGCAGCTACGTTACTATTTGGACAGAACAAAGTCCTTTAGGAAATCAGAACAACTCTTTGTGTCCTATGCTGTAGGGGCTCAAGGGAAGCCAGTTTCCAAGCAGACTATTTCAAAGTGGATAGGCCACTGCATACGGTTTTGTTATGCCTATCATGGGAAATCTGTTCCTACAGGTATCGGATCACACTCCACCAGGGCCACAACTACCTCTACAGCCTTCCTCAGAGGAGTTCCTACCAAAGATATTCTGGAGGCAGCCACTTGGAGTTCTGTACACACCTTCACAAAACACTACCACCTGCCTTTATATTCCAGAACAGGAGCAGGCTTTGCCACTGCTGTTTTGCAGGGCATTCTGGCTCAACCCAGTTCCTCCTAGTACCTACCACCCTGTGCATAGCTTTGGGATTCTACCCATCTGTGATTACTGCAGCTGTATGCACGATGAACATAGTACAGTTTTGTACCTACCATAAATGTAGATGTTCGAGTGCTAATACAGCTGCAGTACAGGTTTCCCTCACTCCTTCCCCACTTGGTAAAGTCATGGGGCCTAACAACCTCTTCATACAGCCTGACTGGGTTATCCTTCTAAGGTTATTTGCTTGCAACCACTGTTTTTGGATTATATTGCATTACATGTATACGCATATAAGCATAATTTATGTATTGCCTTCTTTCGGGGGGCACCTGACATCTGGGGCAAGAAAGACTGAAGAACATGGCGTCGGCTGTGTCTTATATACTCTGGCCTCACTGACGTCAGAAGAGAGAGCGACGACAACCGACACCGGACTGAGACTTTGGAATTCGGCCAACCGAGGGGACCGCCTGATGGCAGAAAACCCATCTGTGATTACTGTAGCTGTATTAGCACTCGAACATCTACATTTATGGTAGGTACAAAACTGTACTTTTCTTTCTCGGATGTGTTAAATGAAACCAACGGGCGCTTGAATGGGGAACACGGTGTAAATCCACGCACCACAAAACAATGGAGCCGAAAGGCAATCGAGAGACTTTAATTTTAATGCCTGGGCAGGTCAGCAGTTCATTTTTAACAAAGGTACTGTTGCAGTTAATAACAGCAATAATGCTGAGCTTAATTTCAACGAACTTAAAGATAAACTGTATGCCTATAAAAGCAACCAGCTCGAGATTAATTATCTGAAGGAATGTGTGTCTGTGCAACGGGTCCCGAAAGGGTTACGTTGTTTTAAGTTTCCTAATAATGTTCAAGCAGATTCACTTTACTATAAAAAGTTATGTGACATCTTTGACAGAGCTGGTATAGACGTGTTAAAGGTGATGATTCAAGAATATGAGGCGAAGGCCGATATTCTTTTAACTGAACTAAATGTTTTAAATGATGTATTGGTAAATTATAACAATTTTGCCGAAGTTAAATATAACTATGATAATGTTTTTGAACATGTTGACCAATATTGCATAAAAATTTTAAACCGCAAAATACGCAAACTTGAGCGAGATTTAAATGAATACAAAAATGGAGTGGCTTATCCACTCCCTAACAGGGCAAGATGGGGCAACAAGCAAGAAACTAACAATAATATTAATAGGAATAGAAGCAATTTTGGAGATGCATATGATAACCATTCTACATCTTACACTGAACCATTACGTAGAAGCGAAAGATTAGCTGAAAAAGGAAGGAAAAATTCCTTCCAGGATTTTCAACAACCCCCCGGCAGGACCGGGGCGAAGGGGCAGAGACAGATACCCCAAGCTTGGAGCAACAGGCACAGTTAGATAGAGTTAGTGTAGGGGCTACAGTTGAAGTCGATATATTTACACAGCAAAGTAATTTATGTAAAATTATAAAAAATGGTAATTTTACTGTGTATAATTACACTGAAATGGAGGTCCATCAAGATGTTTTCAACTTATTTACACTTGGTATGCAGTTTGTACCCTTACGGTCCCTTAACATGGCCAAAGCCCTCATTGACTTAAAACTTTTTGTAAGGAGCCTTAACCTTTCACTTTATTTTAAAGGAAAACCTTACGTCAACCAAGGGCTTTCTAGAACTAGCACCTTTAACCCTCCCACACACTCCTCTATTAAGGTCTTTGAGGAGCTTGTTGAACATGAACTTCGATCTATACCAACCCAGAAAATTAATTTAGGTTCTGTTAACTGGGACCAATGGGATCACAGACTCATTAACGACCTGAAAAAAGAGAATATTAGAGTAATGAAACCTGATAAGGGGGGAGGGATGGTGCTCATGTACAATACGGATTATGATGGTTACATTTTTGATATGTTGCAAGACACTAATCAGTATGAGATAGTTTCAAGAAACGAAGTTAATCTTGCTTATGCTAAAATAAATTTTACACTTACAGACCACCTACTTCAAGGAGCCATTAATGAGAAACTTTTGAACTACCTACATGTTCAAAAACCCAAAATTCCGATTATTTTCGGAATTCCTAAAATTCACAAAGGGTTAGAACCATTGAAGTTCCGGCCCATTGTATCTGGAGCAGGTGGTACAACAGAACCACTTAGCAAATTTATAGACTTTGCAACTAAACATCTTGGTAGCTCCTTACAACATGTCTGTAAAGACTCTTGGGATTTCCTCAAGGGAATAGATCCCTCGTGTTGCAAACCTGAGCTCCTTCTGGTTACCATTGATATAGTTGAACTCTTCCCAAGTATTCCCCACTCGGTCGGCTTGGCTTGGTTCAATGAAGTTCTTACCACCGAAGCTGGCCTGAGTAACAACACAACCAACCTCTTGGTTGAATTTATGGAAATAGTGTTAGAGAACAACTATATATTCTTCAATGGCGAAATTTACAAACAGAGAAAAGGGGTAGCCATGGGTGCCCCTTGTGCATCCTTATACGCTAATGTCGTACTACATAGATGGGAGCAAAGGTTTATTTTTTCTACCGGTTGGGCTCAACATCTAATACATTACAAAAGATTCTTGAATGACATTTGCATCATATGGGGGGGCACCCATGGGCAACTTCTGAATTTTATTGAGTATCTCAACTCCACCACCCATTTCTTGTCCTTTACACATACTATTAGTGATTTTGAACTTCATTATCTGGATGTTACACTATATAAAGACTTAGACAACTGCTCCTTACAATCTAAATTGTACAGGAAACCCACATTTTCTGATTCCTATTTACACTTCAAAAGCGGCCATCCCTTTTATCAAAAAAAGGGCATTGTTAAAGGACAATTCATTAGGGCTTCCAGAATGACCAGCACTCTTGGCGACTTTTTACAGGAGATCAAATTTCTAAAGTCTCTGTTCATGGAAAGAGGGTACCCTGCTTCATTGGTTAACACTTTAGCACAGGAAGTTATTGATAATAGGGAAACAATTTACCCCCCACTTTTAGGTAAGGGTATTTCCCCTAGTGCCATAGTCACCAGCAACAAAGAGGAGACAGTTTATGGTAGTTTCACTTACACTTATTGCCTTAACTCCACAGAGATAGAAGAAGCTATCCAAAGACATTGGCCAGTTCTCACTTTGCATGAAGAATTAAGGACGGTAATACCTACTTCTCCCAAGTTTACTAGAAAGAGAGATATTAATCTCAAAGAATTACTTGAAGGGAAATTTAACTCTTTGGCAATCACGCAGGCACCCCGAACAGGCACATTTAAATGTGGAGCTTGCAAACAATGTTTTGCTATACTCAGCGCCTTCAGTTTATATATCCCCTCCAGGAATTTTCTTTTTAACTCTAACTGTTCCACTAACTGTGCAAGCAAAGGGGTAGTTTATTTAGGGTATTGTACTGCCTGTACTGGTTTCTACATAGGCAAAACTGAAAGGAGCCTTAGAAAAAGAATTTATGAACATTTTTATGATATTTCCAAGCAGAAAGATTCTAATGCCTTTTTTAAACATTCCCTAACATGCCCCAACTATGAATTGAGGTTTTTAGTTTTAGAACAAGTGGTGCCAGATGCCAGAGGGGGTGACTGGGAGACAGCCTTGGAATACAGAGAACTTCTCTGGCAACTAAGGCTGAACGCCAATAGACCCCCAGGCATGAATGACAACATTAATAATGACAACATTAATATCATCAGCGTTCTTAAAAACAAAATGGCACGCTTGTGAGGTTTCTGCGTTTTAGACAGTGTCATCACACATTGTAAATATATACATTTTTAACTGTTTTTTAGATATTTATTATTGTAATTACTTTTTAATAATACAAGAATATATTTATATTTATATTTTCTTAAACTATCTAACAAATTCTCTTAGTGTAACATTCTTAAACATTTTCAATGTTCTTTAATGTAATCCTATTTTTATTGTAGTGACATTCCTTTATTTAACCCTGTTTTTGTTTGTGGCACTGTTTTATTCAATTCAAGTTTTTAACACACTACTTTTCAGCGACACCCTTGACTTGGAGATGTTTTTTAATTGCATTCTCCTTTAATTGTATCATTCAGTTGCTATATTGAATTGCAATGCATAACTAATTAAGCAATTTAGTGATTTAGAAATGACTATTTAATGTGGCCATTTGGCTTCTTTAAAATTAACTTGAGGAAGCTCAGCATTGAGCTGAGCGAAAGCGTTTGTTATATCGTTTTGTCCATTTGATGTGAATAAATATCTTAACTTGGATTATCTTGGCTCTACTTTCACTTTTTGGCTACCAGGTCACTGCACTTGGACTAATTGGGTTTGCCACTCTGCCTGGATTTTTGTGTTTGTGTTTCTCTGTCACGCTTCGGATTTCTTCATTGTTTGGTAAGAGACCTCAACAACTTAGGACTCCACTGCACACACCACCTCAAAAACAGTCCTTTCCAGACAGAACCAGGGTCCATCTCACTATTTGGACCCCAAATATCCCCCTTTCCCATCGCCTTTCCCTTTCTTTTCCAGCTTGGGAAAACATAGCACAGGATGCCCGAGTGCTCTTCATCATAAAAAGGGCTGTTTCATGGTATGGAATTCACTCCTGTCCTTCGGGGGCATTTCACAACCTCCCAGAGACCAACTGCCACATTTCCCAAAGGTGCTACAAGACCTACCCGAGTCAAGGCACCATTCAACCAGTACCATCCAATCAAAGGGGAAAAGGCTTCTATTCAAGGATGTTTTTGGTACCAAGGAAAGAGGGCCCATGGAGACCCATCCTTGACCTCCCTCACCACCTTCCTGAAAGTGCATGCATTCAGAATGCTAACCTTGCAAACCTTATTTTCCTTGATCATCCCACAAGCCTACATGGCTTCCATAGACATAAAGGATGCTTATCTATACATCCTCATTCATCCCAGTTACAGGAAGTTCTTAATAATCTCTTTGGCTTCCTGGCACTTTCAATTCTCTGCCTTGCCTTTTGGTCTCTCCACTATCCCGAGGGTATTCATGAAATGTCCGGCCCCAGTAATTGCTTACTGCAGACTTCAAGGCATTCAGGTCTTCCCATAACTGGATGACCTTCTCTTTCAAGCAGTCAGTCCAGGAGCATTGGAGCACAATCTAAACTCTGCCATCTCCATCCTACATCTCTGGGTTTCAAAATAAACTACCAAAAATCTGCTCTTTCCCTATCCCAGGACCATCTCCTTTTTCCAAAGCCTCATGCTTCCTCTGGCAAAACTGCACATGAGTTAACTACAGTGGTTTCTGAAATCAGTGTGTATGCAACCTGCACATCCCCTAGAGTTCCCATTCCCCTTCTCTCCTGTCTGAAGAGGGAGTTAACCCGGTGGATTCAACAGTTAACTGCCAAAACAAGTCTCCCACTCCATACTTTACCACCGGTCCAGGAGATGTTCACAGATGCCTCAGACACCAGGAGCACAAGGGATCTGGTTCCCCTTTCAAAGAAGGAAACGCATCAGTATAAAAGAAATGAGGGCATGTCTGCTCTTCAGACTTTTCCAACCCTCTTCATTCCAGGCCATTTTCACAGACAATATGACTGTTCTCTGGTATGTGAACAAACAGGGCGGGGTAAAGTCTTGACTCCTTTGCAGACTAGCTCTGCAAGTCTAGGAATTGTCTGTCCAACTTAAGACTGTCCTCCAGGCTGTGTATATCAAATTTAGACAGAATGTAGTGGCAGACGCATTGAGCAGGTCTGAAACACAATCCCATGAATGGATGCTTCACGGGAAAGCATTCCTAGACATTGCCACAGATGGGATACTCCCCAAATAGACCTTTTTGCCTCCCCATGAAAAAAACAGCTTCTATGATTTTGTGCCAGAGATTCACATCCTCTGGTTTGGAAGGTGGACGCCCTCAGCTTTTCATGGAAGGGAATGTTTCTGTATGCATTCCCTCCCCTTCCTCTCATTCCAAAAGTCCTGCTAAAGATTCAACAGGACAAGTCAAAAATCTTGATGGTGACCCCCCCCCCTTTTTGGCCAAGACAGCATTGGTTCCCCCTGCGCCTACATTTAGGCAAGGGCAATCACCACAAGTTACCCCACAAAGTGGATCATCTCACATAACTCAAAGTAACTGTACTCCATCTCCATTTGTCTACTCTTCAGCTGACATTGTTGGTGATAGGATCTTAATTCCTTTCAGACACCTTTTTTCAGAGGGCATGCTCAGTGTTCTGCAGGAGGCCAGGAAACCCAGTACTAGAAAATCTTACTTATCCATACGGAAGAGATATTCAATTTGGTGCCCCACTGGTTCTCTCATACCTGTGTGAGTTGCTGGATGTTGCCTTAACTTTTCAGTCAAAGTGCACTTGTCAGCTGTTTCTGCCTGTCTGCCTCTATCTCAAGCTTTATCTTCTAGATTTGAGGCTAAACAATCCTTAAAAGACGTCCTTCACATAACACCCCCCAGGAAACCTCTTGCACCCCTTTGGGAGCTTAACTTTGTATTGGAGAAAGATGATCCTTGCTCCTTTTGAGCCTGCAGCTTCTGCTTCCTTGAATTTTTGCTCCTGGAAAACTATTTTGCTCCTTGCACTAACCTCAGCCAGAAGGGTTTCTGAACTACAGGTTGCAATGGCTTCTCTTCCTTTCTTGGTGTTCCACAGAGGCAGAGTGTCTCTCCACACCCAACCCTACCTTTGTGCCTAAAGTGGTAAATGAGTTATCCTTCAACCAGTCTATTCATTTACCTACCTTTTCCCCACTCCACAGAACTTTGCGGAGAGGATTCTGCGCACTTTGCATGTGCACAGACAGCTTAGGTTCTGTCTTGACAAAACAAAGAATATTAGGAAATCTCTTCAGTTGTTTGCCTCATTCCACCATAGAGCTTTACGGCTCCCCTTCTCTAAACACACTATTTCCAGCTGGATCTCTAAAGCTATTTCCTTCTGCAATGACCACCATGGAAAGAGCCTCCCTTCTGTTAAGGCACACACTACCAGGGCTGCTGTTTCCTCAGGCACCTTCTTCAAGGGACTGGACACTGACTCCATTCTGGAGGCAGCCACCTGGTCTTCAGTCCATACCTTCACCAGACATTACAAACTGGACAACATTTCCAAATCTAGGGCAGGGTTTGCAAGGGCCATTCTGTATAGCTTCATGGAGAGCTCCACTGCCCCTACCTCATGCCTTTCTTCATGAGCTTTGGTATTCTCTCTTATGTTAAGAATACTGCAACAGAGGAGTAGAAGGACATAGATTACTTCTGTAAAATCTTACAATAACGATAGATGTCCTTCTCTTCTCTGTTGCAGTATTCCATCCTTCCCTTATTCCCCCTGACTTTGTTCTTCCTTGGATGTACTTAGCCTACATACTTCCATTAGATGGGCATTCTTCCTGGGGCATTCAGTTCTGAGGATGGTGTGTGCATATGTTCCTTTTATGGACAATATCCGACAGCAACCTACATCTGGCATACCACGCACCCATAAGTAGTAAAAGTCTTTTGTATACTAGCCGACGTTGGGTCATTGTAGCAGGCAACTCCCTCATGTTAAGAATATTGCAACAGAGAAGAGAAGGACATCTATCATTATGGTAAGATTTTACACAATTAATCTTTGTGGAAGACTAATGTAAACTCACACACTTCCCACAACTGCAAATTAAAATACAAAACTAAAGTCCCAGAACAAACTAATAAATGCAAACAGAAAACTTTTTGTGGTTAAAACATGGAAAAAGGCCAGAAATTCCAAAAAGTAGCACCATGCAGGTCACAATAAGTGCAACTTAAATTCTTAATGCCAAAATACCAAATGCAGAGAGACCAAAGTCAAATGGTTGATTTTCAACCCTAAAATATTGACTGTCAGGATGTAAATCATGTTGAAGTGCTAGATATGAACAGCATCAGTCTGTTGCCTTGTGATACCATAAAACTTGACAACTTAAGGTTGTAATCTCCATTTGGTTCTCTAAATTTGGTCAGGGAAGGCTTAAGCTCTTCAAGTGTATTTCGTTTAGCTGTAAGTCATCAGTTAATGTTTCTTTTTAAAATCACTGCACCATTAATGATTTAGAACTTCTGGGAAGTTTCAATCTCTTTGAGTTTGTGCAATCCTGAAGTTCTATGCATAATTAAAAAGGGTGAAGAAGGCTGATCCCCCGCATGGAAGGTGAAGGGGTTGCTGGAACCATGCAAAATACTTTTTTTTCTTCTTCTGGATGAAGCTTCTTCAGTTGGTTTGTTTTGTCTATCTAAAACTACAACCAGTGTAAACTTGTCCAGATGTAGTGGTCATCAAGTCCCTTTTTCTCATTTTCCACATGAGATTGGGGTGTCCTGTTAACAGTCACCATCTCTCTCAACTCAATGCCACTCTCCTACTTTCATCGATAGTCATGCTTATCTCGCACAATCAATGATCTCATTTCCTCTTGCCTTTTTCTTCTCTGTCCCAAATCTTCACCAGAAAGTCTTCTGCTTGCCTGTACATGTGTTCAAACCACTGCAATATGTTCTCTCTGCTACTTGGGCTTCCGCTCTGATTTCCTTATTTCCTCATCCCATGGTGTACATCTTACCCACCCGAGTCACTTCATCTCTATCACCTCTAGCTTCCTAAGCTACTGTGCCTTCGCTGCCCAGGTTTCTGTACCATGCAGTAGTACTGGTCACACCACTGCCTTGTACACTTTACTTTTCAGCTTCACCCATTATTGCCACTCTGTGCCAGTTGGCCAGTACAGAGTACATAATGATGACAAACCAAACTACAACAGTGGACTAAACACCAAGAACGTTGCATGAATCTGTACAAAACACTGTAATTAACTTTTTCATTGCCAAAATGTAGTCTTGTCATTCATAAAATTTCACAAATGACATTTTGGGAATGCTAAGAGTAACCAATGACAGGTGCTTGGACTGCATAGTAATAGAGGACATAGGATGGTTATTTGTGTGTATTTTTTTTTCTGTGAACCCCCATTGTAGTGATGCCCAGGCACAAGGCCTTAGGATTTTACCATATACTTTGTCCAAAGAAGTTTGCATCATGGTCACATAGGCTATTATAAATGCTTATATACTGTTGTTACTAGGTATGTGGTTAGTGCCTCTGTTATTTTAATTTGTAATGACATATACATACCTTTATAAATTCCACAAGAGACAACACTGCTGACCTGCAGTTATTTCATCTAAGTAATGCTGCACCATGAATGCATGCTGTCTGTTCTGCTGAGTATTTATGCTGTTTCTCTGTCTTTCCCCGAACAGCTGCTCGTAAAATTAAATTAAAAAGTAGAAAAAGCAACCATTTTGGACTGAAATTAGCTTATCTTCTTCCACTGCTGCACAGTCAGATGCAGCTGTCATGCCCTGTGCACCTACAGTGTTCCCTAACTCTCTGAATAGTTTGCTCACTTTAATGAGTTAACCAGTCAAGCATGTCAGAAAAGCAGGACCTGAAGATGGATGTACTTGTTTTGGTTGGCTGTCTTCCTGTGTAGCCAGGAACTCCAAAAAGTGTGACTGTTTTATACTGGATGCATTATGCCTGGTAGCAGCAACAGGGTCATTGATTTGGAGACATGCTTGGCTGAGGACACAACTACAGCAGACCATCTGAAGTTGGAGTGACTTAATGAACCATTAGGAAAAGACCTGCTGTTTGGACTTCTTGCTGAAAATGTTTTCAAGAGACTGGAGAAAAGGGAAAGACTTTGCATTCACTCAAGCATTTTTTTTTTAATTCTCAAGTTCCAAGATTCATAGAAATTAAATCTTCAGAAAGTATGAAAAAGGCAAATCACAGAAAGAAAAAAAGCCAACATAGAGGAAAGAATGGCAAGCCAAACATAAACACATGTCTGGAGGCCCTCTGGGTCAAGCCCTTCAAAAGGAACAGGTATGATTCAGCCAAGCTACCCTCCATTCTTCAAAAGTACCACTCCAACTCATCCTACCTCCCTCCCTCATCTTCAAAAAGGGAATCTTCTGAGTCTCTCTATACAGAAGTTGGAGAATGTTACCCAAGATCAGTGAGCCCAAAATATCCAGACACAAGGCTACAAGTTGCAGTTGCTAAACTGACCAGAATTTTTAGGTGTACCATTTATTCCATGGCGACTAACTCAGTTTTACCAGGCAAGAGGATTTTTTAGGACAGAGAGAGAGAAAAAAAAATGTCAATAGGGGAAAGATGAGCTTTTATTTGTGATGGTTTCTGTACCCAAAATGGACAGATATCAAAGCTTTCAGAACTAAACAAATATTGCCCAATTCCAAAGTTCAAATATCAAGCTTCTGTGGTCATCATTGATTCAGAAGATGCCTACCTCCACATCCTCATAGCAAAGGTGCACAGAGGGTTTCTAGGATTCAAAGCAGGGGATGTCCACCATCAGTTCAACTCCTCTCTCTCGCTGGCTTGTCTGCTGCACCATTGGTCTTTACAAAATGCCTGACCCTAGCAGTTGCCTTTTTCAGGACCAAAAGTGTACATATCTACTCTTTGGTGGATAACTGCCTGATCCAGATAGACTCAAAGGTGAGTCAGAAGGCCTTACAGTTTACACTGGCATGTTTCAAGCAGCTGGGTCTTCCACAACATCCCCCAAGTCTGATCTGAGCCCCTACAAAAGAGACTTTTGTTCCTGTGGCTCTTGATGAATGTAAATCAGCAGAAATCCTTCCTGCCTGAAGACAAGATCCCCTGTCATTCCATTTCCTCCAAACTATGTTGGCGAAGGTCACTATCACAGCAAATAATTATTTGGGATTCTGAGCTATATGGCATCTTGCATTCTGTTGGTGCCTCAAAATTCGTTATATGGCAAAATTGCAATGATGCCTCAGAAGTAGATGGTGTCAACATTCCCAGTGTTTGGAGATGACCATCCTGTTTTTACTCTGCATCAGAAAAGAGAACTCCTAATAGGAGTCAACAGCACCTCAGTTCAGGGTATCCTTTCAAGATTCTCTGCTGACTGTTGGGACATCACTTGGGGAGGGCTTTTGTGGTTGATTTTAGGAATCGGGGCATGTGAGACAACAATATGGCGAAAACCATACCAATGTAATAGAGGTGATGGCTGTAAAAGTAGCACTCAGATTTGGAGAAGGAGCCACCCTGTGTGTCCTCATAGACAAAACCACAGCAATATGGTACATTAACAACCAGGGTGGTACCCACTCTTTTCAACAGTGCAGACTAGCAGTGTAAGCTTGGAAAGAAGCCAGGAAGTAGGGCAGTCTCTGAGTGTCTAACATCCCATCGCAGGAAAATGTTTTCAACAGACATATTGAGCAGGTCACAGTCCAACACTCGTGAGTAAGTGTTAAACGGAGATGTCTTCTTGCGTCTATCCCACTGGTGATGTGCGACAGAAGTGGACCTTTTTGCTTCTTAAGAGAACAGGCAAGTCACGGAGCTCAGCTGCATAGCAGCAGCATCTCCAGGATTTTGGAAAATAGATGTCTTTTTCATTCCATGTGCAGGTCTTTTTTTCTCTATTCTTTCCCAAACACAGGGGTCTAGCAGGGAACACCCATGAGTCAGCCAGTCCCTTCCCCATAGATCCCACCCCAACCCACAGCTATCAGTCTTTCAAATATCATTACCCTGTCTGCACATGTAGGGGGAAGGCTTTCCCTGATGTTCATCGTGTTTCACTGTTGCAGTCATCACTGTAGGGTTCTTCCTGCCGGCAGGCAGCCCTCGGTCTTCCAGAATCCCAAAGTCTGGGTCCGGTGTCGGCTGTGCAGTCACTTTCCCTGACGTCAGAGCGCCAGGGGTACAAAGCTCCCAGTCGATGCCATGTTTTCCAGTCTTTCTTGCCGTGTGGTGGAAGCAGTTCGCAAGTGCCGGTCGGCTGACTCCTGTTATTTTTGGTGCTTCATTCCGAAGACTTTCTTCTTCTTAAAGCTAAGTACCCCGTTGGGGAAACTTTTTTCTTGCTCCAGTCCGATGTCAGAAAAAGTTAATAATTTTATTTCATGTGGGAAGCAAATACCTCATAATGATTTTCACTCTTACTGTATTCCTTGTCTAGGCCCTGACCACGACGTAGCTAGTTGTCGGTTTTGTGCTAGATTTAATCAACGTACTATTAAACGGAGATACGATTTTGCTTTTCATTACTTTGGCAGGCGATTTAATTACAACATGTCGTCGGACACGCTTCCGACTACCGGAGTTCATAAAAGGCGCAAGGATAAGGACAGGCCTCCGAGGTCCAAATCAGACGACAGTTTACAAGCAGAGCCATCTGCAGGTTCAGCCGTCAGTGAGGTGCTTTCGCAGCCCCTGTCGTCGGCCATTACAGAACCGCTTGCCGAAACAGACTCCCACGAGGAGCCAACTAGGCCTTTGAGTACTCCAGGTGCAGGACCTTCCCTCAGATGGGTCCGGAGCCGCTGTGCAGGTACCGGCTTCCAAGGGGGTTTTCAGGCCTACACAGCTTCAGATAAAGGCAAAAGCAAAGACAAAGGCAAAGACTCCTTCTAAAACTAAGACTCAGGCCTCCTCTGATCCGGGACCAAAATCTCAAAAACAAATGCTTAAAATGGCGGAGGACTTACTAACTATGATTAGGGGTTCACATCCCCCTCCAGACAAAAGGCCAAGACAAGAATTGGATTATGAATCCTCTGATCAGGCATCTATCTCTTCAGTGTCTTCCTCTGAACAGGATTATACTTTCCCTCCTTATGAGAATTCTGATGCTGAGGAATCCATTCCTTCAGCTTCTCCCCCTGAGGATTTTTCTTTTGGGGAAACTTTACGTGACATGAGGGAATATTTTCATTGGGAAGGACAGGAGTACTCTGAATCTAAGAGAAGGCTTAGGGATTTCCTTCTAACCCAACACAGACCCCTGGCTTTTCCTCCTATTTTAGATGTTGTGGATGATGTCTTTTCTAAGGCTAATTTAACTCCCGACTCCTTTCCTCCAGCCCCTGCTAAGCCTGATAGATGTTACAGAGTCCCTGACTCCCACCAGTTTCTTTATAAAAATCCTACTGCTGATCCAGAAACCATTTCTCAGGGTCCTAAGGGTGTTAAGGCCGCCACTGCTAGGAATCCTATTCCGTCAGATAAGGATTCTAGAGCTTTGGAGAGATGGAGCAAAAAAATGTACACTTCTGCTACTTTGTCCATTAGGGCTTTAAATTGTCAATTTCATATGCTAAAATATCAGCAATTTCTTCTGTCTGTTATGAAACAAAAGCTAGGTACCATTTCTGCATGTGCAGATAATAAGGAATTACACAATTTGATGCATGCTACTGAGCAGGTGGGAAAACATATCTTGCACTGTGGTTTTGATGCTTTGGAGGCCTCTTGCAAGGCAGCTGCCACTGGCACGGTCATTAGAAGGCATGCTTGGTTAAAGGAACAAAATTTGCCTGATCAAGTGAAAGCAAAGTTACTGGATGCTCCTGTTCGACATAATGTTTTGTTTGGGTCTAAGGCTGAAGAGGTGATAAAGAAAATGGAGGATAAGGCAAAATCCATGCAAACGGTTAAGGATTTCTTACAAGTTCAGCCTCCAAGATTTAGCAGAAATGGGCCAACTAAAAATTGGTCCTTTCCCAGCTCGGACAGGCCTCAGAGGGGTAGATATAGGTGCCCCAGAGGGAGGGCCCAAGCACAGACCTCTTATAGACCTAGACAGTGGAGTGCTTCCACTCCCAGGGGTGGAGAAGATAGACGTCAATCATAGGAAACGGGCTCAATGACTTCCCCTGCATGGCTCCAGGAACCTCTCTCCTGGAAGCCCCTCTAGGAGGAAAACTCTCTCTTTTTCACCGAAATTGGACTTACATAACCCAAGACAAGTGGGTTCTGGATGTAGTTTCAAGAGGTTACAAATTCCACTTTTATACCTTGCCAAGACCAAACGGATGGCCAGAGGCATTAAACCAGGTGGGATCCCTCATGGCTATGAGGGCCATAGAACTGGTTCCAAAATCAGAGACGGGGCAAGGCTTTTATTCAAGACTATTTCTAGTTCCCAGAAAACAAAATACTTGGAGACCCATCCTGGATCTGTCAGTCTTAAATACTTTCCTGGAGATACCAAAGTTCAAGATGCTTACTCTGCAGCAGCTCCTGCCAATATTGAGCAAAAATGCATGGATGGTGACATTGGATTTAAAGGAGGCTTACCTACACATTCCTATCAGACAGGAGTGCAGAAGATACCTCAGGTTCAAGGCAGGCTCAAAACATTGCCAATTCTCTGCGCTGCCCTTTGGCTTGTCTACTGCACCCATGGTCTTCACCAAGTGCCTGGCACCAGTAGTAGCTTACTGCAGACTCAAGGGAATTCAAATTTATCCTTATCTGGACGACTGCCTTATTCAAGCAGACAGCAAGGATGTCTTACTCCAGCACCTGGAATTTGTTCAAAATCTACTCAAGTACCTAGGATTCACTGTGAATGTAAAAAAGTAAAATTTGACACCCACACAACAGATAACTTTCCTGGGTGCTCTTTTAAACACAACAACCCAGATGGCATTCCTGACATCCGAAAAACAACTACAGCTGGCTTCAACTTTCAAAACCCTGGCGTTAATGTCTCAGCTAACTGCAAGGAATTTCCTGCAGCTTTGGGTTACATGGCCTCCTGCATCCTTCTCATAACATATGCAAGACTGCATATGAGGAAGATACAATGGTACCTAAAAAGCGTATGGTCCCAGCATTGTCACAGTCTAGACACAGAGATTGCTGTCTTGCCTTGCCTGCAGAAGGAATTCCATTGGTGGGCCATGGCATGTCTTCAAAACAAAGGGAAAGCCTTCAGTCTACCTCCAGCCTACCAAGTGATAACCACGGACGCCTCAGATTACACATGGGGAGCCCACTTGCAGGGGAAAGGCCTGCAAGGTTTTTGGACAGAGGATCAGAAGCATCTACATATCAATTTAAAAGAGATGTTAGCTGTGCAGAATGCCCTCTTGGCTTTCAGGGATCTTCTACAGCCAGGGCAGCTACTGATATGGACAGACAACACCACAGTTATGTGGTACATTAACAAGCAAGGGGGTTCACACTCCTACCCCTTTGCAGACTAGCCATGACTCTATGGAACATAGCACTAGCTTGCAAAGTGCACCTACAAGCTCAGTTCCTGCCAGGGAAACAAAATACTCTGGCAGACATCCTGAGCAGGAACCTGTCAGACCCACACGAGTGGATCCTAGACACCCAAATATTCAAGATGATTACAGAAGCCTGGGGCTGCCCGGACATAGATCTGTTTGCATCTCCCCACAATTACCAGTTAGACTTTTTGCACAAGGACATATCACAAACTAGCATGGAAAGTGGATGCTCTCTCATTCAGTTGGAGGAACCTCTCGGGGTATGCCTTTCCTCCTCTACCTCTTCTTCCACGGGTGTTATTAAAGATAAAACAGGACAAACCCAAGATGATTTTACTGGCCCCAAATTGGCCTCAACAGTTTTGGTACTCAACACTGATGAATCCATCCCAGGAGCCTCCTTGGATTCTACCTCAGATTCCAAATCTTTTGTCCCAACACCAGGGCCAGGTTCTGCACTCTCATATCAAAACTCGCAGCCTGGCGTATTCAGGGTCTATGATTAATCCTACCCTTTCCAAACAGGTCATGGATGTCATCTTAGAAGCCAGACAGCCTAGCACTAGAAAATCTTATTAAGGTAAATGGAAGAGATTTTGCACCTGGATGCATGCTCAGGACTCAGATCCTCTCATTCCAAATATTCCATTGATTTTACATTACCTAACAGACATGTTACATAAGGGTTTATCCTTTTCCTCCATAAAAATACATGTCTCGGCTATCTCTGTACATTACAGTACAGATCCTCCAATTTTTTCACATCCACTTCTGAAACAATATCTCAGAGGAGCAAAGAATTTAAGGCCCCCTAGGACACCACCCATTCCTGCCTGGGACCTCAACTATGTTTTGGAAAAACTTACTCTGCCTCCTTTTGAGCCTGCTGCCACATCTGATATAAAGTATTTATCATGGAAGACCGCTATCCTACTGGCTTTGACTTCAGCCAGGAGAGTTTTGGAGTTACAAGCGCTCATGGCTGTGGAACCTTACATTATTTTTCATCAAGACAGGGTTTCTTTAAGGACTAACCCTACTTTCATGCCTAAAGTGGTTTCTAAAGTGGCTTTAAACCAAACTATTCACCTGCCAACTTTTTTCCCCAATCCACAAAATAAGGGGGAGAGGATCTTGTATTCTTTGGACGTGCACAGGCAGCTTCGTTTTTACCTGGACAGAACCAAGGATATCAGGAAAACAGAACAACTGTTTCTTATGCAGCAAATTCCCAAGGCAAGGCTATTTCAAAACAGACCATTTCTTAATGGATTGCTCATGGAATCCGATTTTGTTACTCTCATCATGGAAAGCAAATCCCAGGGAAAATTAGGACTCACTCCACCAGAGCTGCTGCTACCAGCTGATGTTCTCAGGGGAGTACCTACCAAAGATATTTTGGAAGCTGCAACTTGGAGTTCAGTGCATACTTTCTCTAAGCACTATAATCTCCCTCTTTATTCTAAGTCCAGGGCAGGCTTTGCTTCTGCAGTCTTGCAAGGCCTTCTAGCCGCCCCTTCTACTCAATAACCTCCGCCCTTTATCTCAGCTTTGGGATTCAACCCTACAGTGATGACTGCAATAGTGAAACGCGATGAACATAGTACAGTTGTGTACACTTACCATAAATGTAGATGTTCGAGTGTCTTCACTGTTGCAGTCTGGGTTACCCACCCCCCGTCCCCTCTTATTCTTTCATTGGTGTGGTTCCCTGCTTCATCCTTCTTCTGAGGTGCATTTGCTACAGGGTATGGGGTTTGTTGTACCTTACTTTTAGCCTTTACGTTTGGGCACCTGACATCTGGGGCAAGAAAAACTGGAGAACATGGCATCGGCTGGGAGCTTTGTACCCCTGGCTCTCTGATGTCAGGGAGGGTGACTGCACAGCCGATGCCGGACACAGACTTTGGGATTCTGGCTGACCGAGGGCTGCCTGCCGGCAGGAAGAACCCTAGAGTGATGACTGCAATAGTGAAGACACTCGAACATCTACATTTATGGTAAGTGTACACAACTGTACTTTTTAACATGAATGGACAGAAATCACCCAGGGCAAATAGGTGCTGGACATTGTAGAAACAAGTAACCTAGCTTTTGCATGTCAGCCAAGCCTGAAGGCTTTCCCTCTGTTCAGTAAACCAAGTTTGGGAGGCTGTTGACAAAATTGGTCTGTTTCTACAGCAGGTTCCCTAGAGATGGTCCCTCCCCTAGAAAAGGGAAAAGGATATTACTCCAGAATATTCCTTGTTCCCAGAAATGAAAGAGCATTGAGACCCATTTTAGATATTTGCAGGTTAAATAGGTTCGTACTAGTTCCTAAGTTCAAAATACAAACTCTGCAAGAGTCCTTGCCTGTGTTACTGTATTAGTAATACAGGTGTTCATAGTCACCCTAGATCTAGAAGATGTTTATCTTCACATTCACATTGCAAAGACTCTCAGAAAGCACATTCATTTCAGAGCAGGTTGCAAGCACTGTCAAGTCTGTACTCTTTGGCTTGTCTACGACTCCCCAGAATATTTACCAAGTGCTTGGCTGAAGTAATTGCCTTCTGCAGGATAAAGGGCATTCAGATATACCTGTACCTGGATGACTGCTTGATCCAGGCAGATTCTGTAGAGGAGCATTTTCCCTCACTTCTCCTAATCATGGATATTTGCTCCAACCTAGGATTCACCCTAAATTTTAAAATGGCAAATCTCACCCTACCACAAAAACTAGTCTTTTTCTGATGCTCTACTGGACACAGACTTCCTTCCAATGGTAAAGATCACCTTTCTGACTCAGTACTTTGAATCTCTCTGAAGCCTATCAGTTATTTCTTTCAAGGGAGATCCCAAGAGTATTGTTACGTGAGCTCATGTAAATGATCCCTCTAGCCAGACTGCACATGAGGAAAATTCAGTGGTATGTCAAGAATGTGTGGAGCCAACACAGTCAGTCCCTCAACCACAAAATCCAGCTTCTGTTTTGTCTCCGAAACAAGCTGAAGTGGTAGATCTCAGCATGCAGACAAAACATAAGAATCTCTTTCAGGACTCCCTCTCCAAAACATACCCTGACCACAGATGCCTCAAACTTAGCTTGGGGAGCTCATGCAGACAGACTTCATGTACAAGGAAAATGGGACTCAGAGTTCATAAAAAGACACACAAAGCTCAAAGAAATCATGGCTTTACTGCGTACAAAGTCCTGTGGAAACCAGGTACCTTACTAGTAAAAATGGACACCACAGTGATGTGGTCCATAAACTGGGGAACTCACTCCTACCCACTGTTTTTCTCAGCAATGTCTCTGTGTAGTGATAGCTCAGACCATGGGCTTACATCTTCTGGCTCAGTAGCTGCCAGGAGAAAACAGTCATTTAGATGACCACCTTTGAGGACAGAGGTAAATCCTCACAACTAGATCCTAAATAATAATGTATTCAGTCTCCTCAGCCAATTATGGGTTTTGCTAGAAATAGACCTTTTTGCTTCAACTGAAAACAAACCACTGGAAAAATGTTGTTCAATGGCCACAGATTCCAAAGACTGGAGGACTGATGCCTTCTCCTTTCCATGGGCAGATCTGTTTCTTTATGCATTTCCTGACATTCCTTTCATCCCCAGGTTACTATGAAAAGTCAGGAAGGGCCAGGAGTGAACCTCATTGCACCCTTTTGGCAAAGGCAGCCTTATTCTTCTTGAGTAAAGAGCCTAATCTGGAAGAAGCCATGGTGGTTAATACAAAAATGAAACCTGTTGACTCAGAACAGGGGAACCTCCATATACCCCACCTTCATTACCTTGAGGCTGACAGCATGGATCTGATGTTATCTTAGCCATCATTCCTCATATTAGGATCTTGGAGCCGATATCAGATCTGCGCTGGCATACAGAAACAGCTTAGCTCAAGCTCCTTCCCTGCCATGATGCTCTGCTGCCCTCTAACCCCTCAGATCTCATTTGCTGCTTCAGTAAGACAGACTCCGATTGCTCAGCTCCTCTTGGTAGTAAGTGTTTATTCCTGGGATTTGTGTTGTTTGGGTTAATTCCTTTATATTATACTGCTCGTGATAGTTATCTTTCCTTTTCTGTCCCCTCCCGTCTGGTCCAAGGTTAATGTTATTGTGGTGGCCGCTGCCACCAAAAAGGAATTGGCAGAGCAAAGTTCTTCTGTTCTCCCTCCCAATTGTGAATTGAGAGCTCTGGACAGATTTAGAAAGCAGGTGATTTCTTCATCTTCCTTTAGCCTGTGAGCCTTAAATTATCTTGCGCATTTCACCTATCTCCAGAGGGATTTAATAAAAGAACTGTTAACTTCCCTGTCTGGGTCCATGTCTGAGGAGGATTTTAAGGTGATTTCTCCGAAGCTGCCCACCCATCATTCGGTTATGAATCCGTCCATGAGGCTAATTTCCAATGCTGCGGCGGGTTCAGGCATCGCCTAAGTGGGTTTGCAGAGGTCTTCAGGACGTCGTTTATCAACACCCCCTTTGATGGTTCAACTCTCTTTGATCCCAGCGTGAAAGAGACATTGACCCACAGTGAACAGGAAGGGAAGACGTTGTCAGCTGTTGGGATCAGATTTTCTGCCTCTCAAAGGTCCTTTTCTGAGACCCAGAAGGGGAAGAAAATGTGGTTGTTGTCAGCTGTTGGGATCAGATGTTCATCGTGGTGCACTGCTGCAGTCATCACACTTGGGTTATCCTGCTGTCAGGCGGTCCCGCAGTCGGCCAGAGTTCCAAAATCTTGGTCCGGCGTCTGTTGCTGTCGCTTCTTCCCTGACGTCAGTGCACCAGGGGTATATAATATGCATCCGACGCCATTTTCTTCAGTCTTTCTTGCCGCGCGGTGCCCGAAGCAGAAGCAGTTCACAAGTGCCGGTCGGCCGACTCCTGAGATTTTCGAAGTCGAATTTCAGCTCCGAAGTCTTCAATAAAGCTAAGTACCCCGTTGGGGAAACCTTTTTCTTGCCTCAGACCGATGTCAGAAAAAGTTAATAATTGTATTTCTTGTGGGAAGCAAATACCTCATAAGGACTTCCACTCTTACTGTCTTCCATGCCTAGGCCCTGATCACAACGTCACTAGTTGTCGTTTTTGTGCTAGATTCAACAAACGCACGATAAAAAGACGTTTTGATTTTGCTTTACACTACTTTGGCCGAAGGCTCAATTATACCATGCCGTCGGATCAGCCAACGACCTCAATACCGAAAAAACGTAAAGACAAGGATAAAGACAGGCATCCGAGGTCCAAAACTGACTATGAAACCTCTTCTAGGCCAGGCACATTCACAGCCCCTGACACCCGCTACCTCAGAGCCACAGGCCGCTTCCGACTCCCACGTGGAGACATCTAGGTCTCTGGAAACGCAAGGTATTGGGCCTACGGAAACTAATCCCTCAGATGGGTCCGGAGCCGCTGAACAGGCACCGGCTTCTGAGTGTGTTTTCAGACCTTTATAACTTACCATTAAAACAACAGCTAAGACAAATACCATTAAAGACAAAGAAACAAGTACAGCATTCTCCTGGACATTCCTCCATGCCTAAGAAACAGATGCTTAAAATGGCCGAAGACTTCATTACTCTAATCAGGGGTTCCCATCCCCCTCCTGAGAAAAGGCCTAGGCAGGATACAGACTATGACTCCTCTGATCAGGTTTCCATTTCCTCTGATTCCTCTTCAGACCAGGGATACTCTTTACCTCCCTATGAGGACTTTGATGCTGAGGAATCTATCCCTTCAGCCTCTCCTCCTGAGGATTATTCTTTTGGGGAAACTTTACATACCATGAGGGAACATTTCCATTGGGAAAGTCAGGACTACTCAGAATCCAAGAAAAGTCTCAGGGATTTCCTCTTATTGCCTCAGCACAGGCCCCTGGCTATTCCGCCTGTGCTAGACATTGTGGATGATGTGTTCTCTGAATCCAGCTTATCTCCTGACTCTTTGCCCTCTGCTCCAGCCAAGCCAGATAGGTATTATAGAGTCCCTGACTCTCACAAGTTTCTTTACAAAAACCCTTCTGCTGATCCAGAAACTATTTCCCAGGGTCCAAAAGGGGTTAAGGCTTCCATTGCAAAAAATCCAGTACCCTCTGACAGAGATTCCAGGGCTTTGGATAAATGGGGGAAGAAAGTATACACGTCTGCAACTTTAGCAGTAAGAGCTTTAAATTGCTAGTTTCACATGCTTAAGTACCAACAATATTTAATGGCTCAGTTAAAACAGAAAATGCTTGCTAGCTCAGAAGCTCCTGATGGTAAAGAAATGCAGGATTTATTGCATGCAGTTGAACAGGTGGGAAAACATACTCTGCAATGTGGTTTTGATTCTTTAGAGGCCTCTTGTAGAGCCGCAGTTACAGGTTCTGTTATTCAAAGACATGCTTGGTTAAAAGAACAGAGTTTACCTGATCATGTTAAGGCAATGTTATTGGATGCTCCCTTACAACATGATACCTTGTTTGGTGTTAAGGCAGAAGAGGTGTTAAAGAAAATGGAGGATAAAGCTAAATCTATGCAAACAGTCAAGGATTTCTTACAGGTACAGCCACCTTGGTTTAGCAGAAATTGGCCAATAAAAAATTGGTCCTTTCCAGTGTCAGACAGGCCACAGAGAGGCAGATACAGACACCCAAGAGGCAGATCTCAACCCCAAGGCTCAAACAGACAACGACAGTGGGGCACCTCAACCCCAAAAGGAGGTGAGGACAAGTCTCAACCTTACATGAAACAGTCACAATGACTTTCCTTTGCATACGCCAAGCACGTCCCTTTTGGAAGCCCCCTTAGGGGGAAAACTAGCACTTTTTTTCTCAAAACTGGCAAACAATCACCCAAGACAGATGGGTCCTGAATATTGTGTCTCAAGGTTACAGATTCCACTTCCATACTTTACCAAAGCTAAAAGGAATGCCAGACCTACCACAAAATCAAAGGGCAGAGGCACAAAAACAAATTTCAGCCCTCATTGACATGAAAGCTATACAAAAAGTACAACAGGAACAAGGACAAGGATTTTACTCAAGACTCTTCATGGTCCCCAGAAAGGACAAAGCCTGGAGGCCTATACTGGACCTTTCAATTCTGAATACTTACCTGGATATTCCGAAATTCAAAATGTTGACATTACAGCAGCTTCTACCCATGCTGGGCAAGAAGGCTTGGCTTGTTACTCTGGACCTCAAAGAGGCATACCTTCATGTCCCTATCAGACAAACTTGCAGAAGATACCTCAGATTCAAAGCTGGTACAATGCACTACCAATTCTCTGCACTGCCCTTTGGCTTATCTACTGCGCCCAGGGTCTTCACAAAGTGCCTGGCACCAGTAATTGCATTTTGCAGACAAAAAGGAATTCAGATATATCCATACCTGGACGACTGCCTCATTCAAGCAGAGAACATTCTTCTACAGCTTCTGGCGTTTGTGAAAAGGTTGCTAATTTCTCTAGGGTACACAGCAAACAAAAAGAAGTCAAAACTAGTGCCCTCACAACAGATTACATTCCTAGGTGCTAGCTTAAATACAACGGCCCAGATGGCTTACCTCACTCCAGACAAACAAGTGCAACTAACTCAATATTTTCAGCTACTGGCAAAAACGTCCCATCTCCCTGCAAGAAAAATTCTGCAGGCCCTGGGATTCATGGCATCCTGCATACTATTAATACCATATGCCAGACTGCATATGAGAAAATTACAATGGTACCTAAAAAGTGTTTGGACTCCACATTCTCACAGTCTAGAAGCAGTAATTCCAATGATTCCCTGCCTACAACAGGAGTTTTGATGGTGGGCACAGGCATGTCACCTAAACAAGGGTCAGCCTTTTACCCAACCCACAGCCAGGCAAACTCTAACAACAGATGCTTCTGATTACGCCTGGGGAGCACACATGGCAGGAAAATGCATTCAGGGCAAGTGGACCACAGACCAGATGCATCTTCACATCAATCAAAAAGAGATTTGGCTGTTCAAAATGCCCTAACAGCTTTCAAGGACCTTCTACATCCAGGACAACTATTACTAAAGACAGACAACACCACAGTAATGTGGTACATAAACAAACACGGGGGCACTCATTCTTATCCCCTATGCAGCCAAGCCATGACCTTGTGGAACACAGCTCTAATGTACCAAGTTCACCTGCAAGCACAATTCCTGCCAGGAAAGAAAATACTCTGGCAGACGACCTAAGCAGAAATATCATGGACCCTCACGAATGGAAATTAAATCCACAAATCTTCAGCATGATAACACAAAAATGGGGATGCCCAGACATAGATCTTTTTGCCTCCCCTCTGAATTGCCAACTACAAAAATTCTGCACAAGGACTTATCACAAACAGGCATGGAAAGTGGATGTTCTTCTGTTCAGCTGGAAAAACCTAAAAGTCTATGCCTTCCCACCACTGCCTCTCCTTTCAAAGGTACTCCTAAAAGCCAGACAAGAAAAAACACAGATGATCCTGATTGCTCCAGACTGGCCACACCAGCACTGGTACCCTATCTTAAGGAACTTGGCTCAGGGCCCACCATGGATTTTGCCCCAAATTCCACACCACCTGACTCAACAAAACAATCAGATCCTACACGGTCAGCTCAAAACCCTAAACCTGGCTGCATGGCAGATACTTTAGTCAAACAGGCAACACCTCTCTCTAAAGCTGTTATGGATTTCATTTTGGAGGCCAGAAGGCCTAGCACCAGGAAAGCTTACTCAGAAAAATGGAAGAGATTCTGCGCCTGGAACCAGGCTCACAGCCTTGACCCTCTTGTTCTAAACATTCCTCAGATTTTACATTACTGAACTGAGATGCTGGACAGAGGCCTATCCTTTTCATCAATTAAGATCCACACCTCTGCCATTTCAGCACATTACAACACGGATCCTCCTTTATTCTCTCATCCCTTGCTAAAACAGTACCTCAGAGGGGCTAAAAACATAAGACCGCCCCGGAGAGCACCAACACCAACTTGGGACCTCAATTTCATTTTGGAAAAACTGACACTACCACCTTTTGAGCCAGCCAATACAGCCGATATAAAAATCATGGAAAACAGCTCTGCTCCTGGCAGTAACTTCAGCATGAAGAGTCTCAGAGCTACAGGCATTAATGGCAGTGGAACCTTTTATAATCTTTCATCAGGACAGGGTATCTTTAAGGACAAACCCTACCTTCATGTCAAAGGTGGTATCTAGTGTGGCTCTTAACCAAACCATCCATTTTCCTACATTTTATCCAAACCCCCAAAATAAAGGGGAGAAACTTCTGCATTCTTTGGACATACACAGGCAGCTACGCTTCTACTTGGACAAAACAAAAGCTTTCAGGAAAACTGATCAACTGTTTGTAGCATATGCTGCAGGAACACAAGGCAAGGCTATCTCAAAGCAGACTATATCCAAATGGATAGGACACTGTATTCGGTACTGCTACACACAGCATGGAAAATCAGTCCCTAATAACATTAGGCCTCATTCCACCAGGGCAACAGCCACTTCAACAGCCTTTCTCAGAGGAGTACCTACCAAGGACATTTTGGAGGCTGCAACTTGGAGTTCAGTGCACACCTTCAAGCATTATCACCTGCCTCTTTACTCTAAATCCAGAGCAGGATTTGCCACTGCAGTTCTGCAGGGCCTCTTAGCCAATCCTAACTCTTTATAGACCAGCCACCCAAACTTAGCTTTGGGATTCAACCCAAGTGTGATGAATGCAGCAGTGTAACACGATGAACATAGTACAGTTTTGTACCTACCATAAATGTAGATGTTCGAGTGTTCACACTGCTGCAGTCCAGGTTACCCTCCCTCCATCCCCTCTGAACTAGCTGGACTTATCTATACCCTTCTATCCTATACAACCTTTGGGTTGTATTTGCTGGTAACTGAAGGTATTGTTTTTATTTTATATGTATATTTTTGATTAGCAATATGTATTGCCTACCCACTTGGGGGCACCTGACATCTGGGGCAAGAAAAACTGAAGAAAATGGCGTCAGATTCATATTATATACCCCTGGCGCACTGACGTCAGGGAAGAAGCGACAGCAACCAACGCCGGACCAAGACTTTGGAACTCTGGCCGACTGCGGGGACCGCCTGACGGCAGGATAACCCAAGTGTGATGACTGCAGCAGTGTGAACACTCGAACATCTACATTTATGGTAGGTACAAAACTGTACTATTTTCTGCCCCTCGAAGGTCCTTTTCTGAGACCCAGAAGGGGAAGAAAATGTGGTTTCGGAAGGCACAGTCTTTCTTCCAGGATGTTCAGGATGATTCCTCTTCCAGGGGACTGGGAAAAGGTTTCAGTGGCAGACATCGCCCTAAGGGCAGAGGAGGCCCGCAGAATCAAGGTTCCAGGGAGCCCTTCCCTGAGAAACTTTTCAATGTCCCTGAGACATTGCCAAATTGTCCTTCCCTGGAGGCAGTCATGAGTCTGTTATCTGCACCCTCTAGCCTGGTCAGGTGTTCAAACGATCAGAGAGTGCTAACAATTATATCCAGGGGCTTTTGCATTCCCTTTTTGGTAGTTCCCTTGAAATCCAGAACTCTTCTGGATGTGCCACCTAGTCAGAAAGAGTTGGCCCGACAGGAGGTTGCGAACCTTCTTCTAAAAAGAGCCATCTAAGAGGTCCCCACAGGGCAGAGAGGATCCAGAACTTATTCCTGCTTCTTTTTAGTTCTAAAGAGAACATTGGACTTGTGTCCTATTCTGGACCTCAGTCGTATGAATCTGTTCGTACAGAAGTCGAAGTTTCGGATGGTCACTGTGCACTTGATTGTGCCCCTTTTGCACAGCAATGACTGGATTTGCTCAGTGGACCTTAAGGACACGTACAACTATATAAAGATGGCTCGATGGTCCAGGAGGATTCTCCCTTTCGCTTGGGAGCTGATCATTTTCGGTTCAGGGTCCTGCTCTTTGGTCTCACCTCAGCCCCCCGGGTGTTTACCAATTGCATGGCAGTGGTGGCAGCTCATCTCCAGATGCAGGGAATCCGGGTATTTCCCTATTTGGATGATTGGCTCCTAATGGCCCCTATAAAGCATCAACTATTGGACAACATTCATAACTTACTTTCCCTGTTCCATCAGTTGGGAGTTACGGTAATCATGGCCAAGTCTTCCTTGATTCCTACCCAATGTCTGGAGTTAATAGGCACTCTGTTGGATACCACCACGCAGGTCGCAGTCCTTCCTCTTAACCGGGTGTCTCTGATTCGCACCCAGGTTCAAATTCTGCTGGAGCAGACATGTCCTCCGGCTTCACACATTCTCAGGGCTCTAGCGTTCATGGCGGCTGCCATTTACTTAGTTCTGATGGCTCAGTACCACATGAGAGTTCTTCAGCTGACTTTTGCAGTTCAGTTGTTAATTGTTTCTGCATCCCCCTTCTTTCACCATTTGTCTCACCCCAGTGTGTCGAAAAGTTAAGTGGTGGATTCGTTCACTGGCCATCTTAGTGGGCAAGTCGTTCTCTCCACCAGTTCCCATGGCCACGGTCACCTCAGACGCTTCCCTACTAGGGTGGGGGGGGCATTTCCAGGGAAAGATGTTCCAAGGGACGTGGTCACCATCAGAAACCCAACTTCACATCAACGTTCTGGAGATGAGAGCAGTCCTTCTGTTGTTGCAAGCTTTTCAAGATTTCCTCCCTCGGGGAATGATTGCAGTTGTATCAGGCAACATGGCAGTGGTTTGGTATATGAACAAGCAAGGGGGCACACAATGTTCTTCGTGTTTCACTGTTGCAGTCATCACACTTGGGTTATCGGTCTCGGCCCGAATATCAGGGACTTATTATTTCCGTGTCGGTTGCTGTCGCTCCAGGACTGACGTTAGGTGTATAAAAACAGGCAGCCGACGCCATTACCTCAGTCTTATCTTGCTGAGGAGCCCGAAGCAGTTTGCAGGAGTGCCAGTCGGCCGCTACTTGGGTTTTCGTTTCCGAATTGAATCATCCTGAAGTCTTCTAAAGCTAAGTACCCTGTTGGGGATCCTTTTTTCTTGCTCTAACCGATGTCAGAAAAAGTTAACAATTGTCTCGCCTGTGGAAAGCAAATACCACACCGAGATTTCCATTCTTACTGCGTCACCTGTTTAGGCCCAGACCACGACGTACCTTGCTGTCAGTTTTGTGCTTTGTTCAATGCCCAAAGTATTCGTCGTTGGGCCCTTATTGTCGCTAAATACTTTCACTCTCGATCTTCTTATTCTGAAATGGCTTCGGTAAGCCATCCGACTACCGATCTTCCAAAAAAATGTAAGGATAACGACAGAGACAGACCACACAGGTCCAAAACTGCCGACACTTCCGTTAAGCTAGTCGGCAGTTCGCCGATACTCAGGTGTTTTCGCAGCCCCTGATGCCTGCTTTGATGGATTCGCAGACCGCTACCAAGACCCGTTCGGAGTCCAGTATGCCGCGAGACTCTTCTTTGACTATGGAACCTGTGGATGTCTCTACCTTGGATGGGTCCAGAGCTACTGTGCACACGCTGGCTTCTGAGGACGTTCTTCGAACTACCGATATTCAACACAAACAGACGACTTCTTTCACGTCTTCAGTTCTGTCTAAAACTACCGAGTCTCCAAGGGCAACAGTACGAGCTGCGCCTAAAAAAACTGAAGACCCAAACTCAAGCACCTGCCTCCTTGCCACAACATCAAATGCTTAAAATGGCAGAAGACCTGATTATGTTGATTATGGAAACCAGCCTTCTCCTGCTGAGAGAGAGACCTGTTCCCAGCAGCTTTAGCAGACTAAGAGTCCAATGACTGAGGTTTTTGAATATGAAGACATGCTTTTATCTGCTTATGAAGATTCAGATGCAGAGGAATCCATTCCCTCTGCTTCTCTTTCACAGGATTTTTCTTTTGGTGAAACCCTACATACTTTTAAGAGAGTGTTTCCACTATGAATGCCAAGCCTATCCTCAGTCCAAAATGAGACTAAATTTCTAGATTTGCCACAACATAGACCGTTAGCAGTACCTCCAAGTTCTTGATGTTGTGGATGATGTTTTTATGGAATCCAGCCTAACTCCTGATACTTTACCCCCTGCTCAAAAAAAAACCAAAAAAAAAACAGGTACTACAGAGTCCCTAACTCTCACAAATTTCTTTTCAAAAATCCTACTGCTGACCCAGAGGTAATTTCCCAGAGCCTAAAGGTATAAAAGCAACTACAGCTAAGAGTCCCACCTCTTCGGATGTGGATTCCTGAGCTTTAGACAGATGGAGTAAAAACATATACACATCTGCAACTCTCGCCATTAGGACATTGAATTGACAGTTTCACATGCTGAAATACCAGCCACATATTATGGAACTTATTAAGCAAAAATTAGCTACCTTTACAGAATGTGCAGAAAATAAAGAATTACAAGAGCTTATGCATTCTGCAAGCCAAGTCAGCAAGCGTACTTTGCAATATGGTTTTGACGCCCTAGAAGCATCTTGCAGGGCAGCAGTCACTGGTTCTGTACTGAAAAGGCATGCTTGGCTTAAGGAGCAGACCTTGCCCCGACCATGTCAAATCAGAATTACTAGACGCCCCTTTGAACAAGGGCAATCTGGCACCAAAGCAGAAGAGGTTCTAAAAAAGATGGAAGAAAAGGCAAAATCTTTGCAGACAAAGATTTCTTGCAAGTGCTTCCTCCTAGATTCGGCAGACATTGCCCCTCGAAACATTGGTCCTTTCCAGTCCCCTCAAGGCCATCTCAAACTAGACCCAGGGGAAACAGACCCCCCCAGACTTCAGTCTCAGGGTATGCAGAGATCTAAGCAATGGAGTGCCTCCACTTCAAAAACAGGGAGTGCTAAGCCACCCCCTTGCAGAAAGAATTCACGATGACTTCTCTATTCCACTCCTCACCTCTGCCCAACTGCTCATGCCTCTAGGAGGAAAACTTGCCCATCATGCAAAAAACTGGACCTCCATCACCAAAGACCGATGGGTCCTCAACATTGTATCCCAGGGGTACAAATTTTACTTCCACTCACTGCCAACCCCAAAAGGGTTCCCAGACCTTCCTCCAAACCAGTGGGCAGAGGCACAAAACTAAATTCAATCCCTGGTCTCCATAAGGGCAATTCAGCCTGTTCCAGCAGAACAGATAGGTCAAGGGTTCTATTCCAGACTTTTCCTGGTATCCAGAAAAGAGGACACTTGGCTCCCAATCCTAGATCTTTCCACTCTAAACACCTTCCTAGTGGTACCAAAATTCAAAATGCTCACCCTTCAGCAGCTTCTTCCTATGCTGTCCAAAGAGGCCTGGTTAGCCACCCTATACCTAAAAGAAGCCTATCTGCACATCCCTATCAGGGACTCATGCAGGAAATACCTACGTTTCAGGGTAGGATCTATGCATTATCAGTTCTCTGCACTTCCCTTTTGCTTAGCCACTGCTCCCAGAGTATTCACAAAATGCTTGGCTCCAGCCATTCCTTATTGCAGACAGAGAAAAATTCAAATTTACCCATACTTGGACAATTGCCTGATTCAGGCAGACAGGAACAGCTGTTGCAGCACCTGACATTTGTAAAGAACCTTCTAACCTCCCTGGGGTACACTATCAATGAAAAGAAATCAAAACTACTCCCCAGTCAAAAGATTGTATTTCTGGAAGCAAGCTTGGACACAGCATCCCAGATGGCATTCCTTATTCCAGAAAAACAAGCCTATCTTACAGGCTACTTTGCTCAAATGGCCACCAGAACCCAGCTATCCACAAGGAAAATCCTGCAGGCCCTAGTGTTCATGGCCTCTTGCATCCTACTAATTCTATATGCCAGACTGCATATGAGGAAACTTCAATGGTACTTAAAAGTCTTTGGTGCCAACATTCTCAGGACCTGGAAACCGTCATACCTGTCATACCTTGTCTTAGGACAGAGTTTCTTTGGTGAGCAGCAGCATGCAACCACAACAAGGGACTTCCCTTTACTTAACCCCACGCCACCCAGACCCTAACCACAGATACATCAGACTATGCCTGGGGGCACACCTGGACGACAAGTGCATTCAGGGCCACTGGAGCCCAAGTCAAACTCATCTGCACATCAACCAAAAAGAAATGCTAGCTTTTCAGCATGCCCTGACAGCTTTCAGGTCCCTACTCTCACCAGGACCCCTGCTAATAAAAACAGACCAACACCACAGTTATGTGGTACATCAACAAGCAGGGGGGGAATCACTCTGCAGGCTAGCCATGGCCTTGTGAAACACAGCCTTGGACATGCAGATTCATCTGCAAACTCAATTCCTGCCAGGCAAACAAAACTCTGTGGCAGACTACTTCAGCAGAAATCTCCTAGACCCACACGAGTGGCAATTAGACCCCAGCACATTCAGTATTCTAATCCAGAAATGGGAGACTCCAGAGGTGGACCTCTTTGCCTCCTCCTGCAATCACCAGCTCAGCAAATTCTGCACCAGGACACCGCAGAGCAGGGCCTGGAAAGTGGGTGCCCTATCCTTCCAGTGGGAAAACCTCTCAATCTATGCATTCCCCCCTCTGCCTCTTCTCTTAAGAATATTACTCAAGATAAAGGACAGACCAAGGACAATCCTGATTGCCCTGGACTGGCCACACCAGCACTGGTACCCACTACTGCGCAGCCTGTCACCGGTGCCACCCTGGCACCTACCCCAGATCCCAACCCTCCTCACTCATCAGGGGGGACAGATCTTGCATCCACAACTGCAAACCATGAATCTTGCAGCCTGGCTTAGCAAGCAGGTGCTGGATATCATTCTTAAAGCCAGAACACCCAGTACAAGGAAATCCTATGCTGATAAGTGGAAAAGGTATTGTTCCTGGTCTCAGTCTAAAGGAGAGGACACAACACTGCCCTCCTTAACTCTAATCCTTTATTATGTAGCAGACTTACTCCACAGAGGCCTATCCTTCTCCTCCATTAAGATCCATGCCTCTGCCATTTTGGCTCATTACAGCACTGAGCCACCTCTCTTCTCTCACCCTCTTATCAAACAGTTCCTGAGAGGGGAAAACAACTTAAGGCCACCAAGGAGAGCACCCACCCCTGCTTGGGACCTTAACTTTGTACTGGAAAAGCTCATGCTACCCCCCTTTGAGCTTGCAGTGTCAGCAGAGTTAAAATTCCTCTCTTGGAAAACAGCCTATCTTCTGGCCATCACTTCAACTAGAAGAGTGTCTGAGCTACAAGCACTTATGGCTGTAGAACCCTTCATTTTTTTCCGTGCTGACAGGGTTTCCCTCAGGACTAACCCTTCCTTTATGCCTAAAGTGGTGTCCAGTGTGGCTCTCAACCAATCTATCCATTTGCCAACCTTCTTCCCTAATCCTCAAAATAAAGGGGAAAGGATCCTGCACTCCTTGGACGTGCACAGACAGCTCAGATTCTACCTTGATAGGACTAAGCCCTTCATGAAATCTGACCAGTTACTAATCAGCTTTGCACCAGGGGCAGAGGGCAAGGCCATTTCAAAAGAAACCATTTCCAAATGGATAGCACACTGCATCCATTTCTGCTACAAGCACCATGGAAAACCAATCCCTCAGGGGGTCCGAACACATTCCACTAGGGCAACTTCTACCTCTACAGCATTCCGTAGGTGAGTCCCTACCAGGGGCATCCTGGAAGCTGTTACCTGGAGTTCTGTACACTCCATCACCAAGCATTACCACCTTCCAATCTTTTCCAAATCCAGGGCAGGTTTTGCAACAGCAGTCCTGCAGGGCATACTAGCCAGCACCAACTCTTCTTGACTGCCTCCACCCTTTCTTCAACTTTGAGAATCAACCCAAGTGTGATGACTGCAACAGTGAAACACGAAGAACATAGTACAGTTGTGTACACTTACAAATGTAGATGTTCGAGCGTATTCACTGTTGTAGCTCTGGTGCCTCCCTCCAGCCCACTTGTCTCTCTCTCCTCTCTATTACTCACCCTTTTCAGGCATATTGGTATTTACTTGTTACTGGTGGTGTTTTCCCCACCATAACCTAGCTCCCTATTTGGGGGGCTCCTAACATTTGGGGAAAGAAAAACTGATGTAATGGTGTCGGCTGCCTTTTCATACCCCTGACGACCTGACATCAGTTCTGGAGTGACAGTAACCGATGCAGAAATACTAAGTCTCTGGTATTCGGGCTGACTGAGGGCTACCTGCAGGCAGATAACCCAAGTGTGATGACTGCAACAGTGAATACAGTCGAACATCTACATTCATGGTAAGTGTACACAACTGTACTTATCTGCTTTGTTGCGAGACCATGAGGGTCTGGGAGTAGGCAATATCCATGGGGCGCTTTCTCATTGCAACGCACATTTCCTGGAGCATCCAACGTGTTGGCGGACAAATTGAGCAGCTATTCTGACCCCTCACAAGTGGTCCCTGAATCCAGTTGTGGCCCAACAGGTCTTCTGTTGGTGGGGATGTCCGAGCTACAATCTGTTTTCATGTCCTGTCAACCACAAATGCAGAAATTTCTTTGCATTGACCCCCCCCCCCAGGGGGAATCTCCCAGGGATGCACTCACTCACGATTGGCCTCCGGGTCTCCTGTATGCCTTTCCACATTTGCCTTTAATTCTCAGAGTACTTCAGAAAGCTAGACACCTCAAGAGACAATTGATCCTCATTGCCTACTTCTCCCCTTCTGGCCTTGGCAGGTGTGGTTCCCCCTTCTACGGGTCTCACTTGAGGCACCCACCCTGGGAGCTCGATCCAGTTCCGGATCTTTTAGCTCATCCATCTCTGCTTCCGCTCCTGAACCTTCATATCCTGCGTCTGACAGCATGGTATGTCCACTTCCAGTGATTTTGGTTAAGCCCAGGCTAGCCTCACCCATAAAGGATATTATCCTTGCTTCCCAGAGGTCTTCCACTAGCAAGATTTATATCAGTAAATGGAAGAGATTTTCCATTTGGGCAAACAATAAGAATCTGAACCCTTTTTCAGCTTCCATTCCTGAGATCCTTCTCTTTTTAAGGAAGGGGCCAGTTTCTCCACGATCAAGGTTCAGTTGGCGGCAATTTCAAATTTTCACCTTATTGATGATTCTACATTTTCTTCCCATCTCTGCAAGGCCTTTTTAAAAGGTGTTTTTCTTTTGCGACCCCCTTACATGGGATTTGGCATTGGTGCTGCAGGCATTGACAGAACCATCCTTCGAACCGGCGGCATCTTGTGATATCAAATTCCTTTCATGGAAGACTGCTCTGTTGGTGGCAGTGACTTCGTCAAAGAGAGTCTGTGAGCTGCAAGCTCTTACAATTAAGCCGCCCTATTTAATTTTCCATAAGGACAGACTGTCTCTGAAACCAGAGCCATCCTTTATGCCCAAGGTGGCTTCACCAACTAATCGTAATCAATGTATTCATCTTCCATTATGTTTCCCTAACTGTGCCAGTAAAGGGGAATACATCCTGCACACCTTGGATGTTCATTGTCAACTTCATTTCTATCTGTCTAGGACTAAGGAATTTTGATGTTCAGACCAGTTTTTTGTAGCCTTTTCTATGAATAGAAGGGGCAGAGGAATTTCGAAAGTCACTGTCTCCCGCTGGATTTCGCAATGTATTATCTTCATTTAACCTTCAGAAGGTGTTCCTTTATCTGCACCAGTAAAGGCTCATTCCACAAGGGCGGTGTCTACCTCAACTGCCTTTGCAGATAGTCAATCCTTAGCTGACGTTTGTTCAGCAGCAATGTGGTCTTCTCACACGTTCATCTCCCACTACAAGTTGGACTAGATTTCTAGAGGAAGGGCTTCCTTTGGCTCCACGATTCTTCTGCATGTCCTTCCTTGAGGCCTCCCAGGATTTAGGTAGCTGGAGACTCTGCCCCTGTTGTGAGGAATGGTGACTAAGATAACATCAGATTTATAGTTATGTACTTACCATAACTTGGCATCTGTGTTATCTGTAGTCACCATTCATCACGATCCCACCCTCCAGCCCCCTTCCTGAGAGATTAGCTGGATTATGGTGATCCTGTATTGCTATTAGTTGTTTTTGGTCTGTCTTCTTTCCTTATGCAAACTCGATCTGAGAAGTTCGAGGGGAGCAGAGCATCAAGGGAGGGGGAAGCTTGAGTTAAGCTTTTTGTCTGTGTATGCCGGCATGGATCCAGTATCGGATCCAAGACCCTAACGTGATGAATGGTGACTACAGATAACACAGATGCCAAGCTATGGTAAGTACATAATTATAATATATGAACTGCCCTCAAGGACATGTTACCTATCTTAAAGGAATTTAAGAAACCAAGCACTAGAAAATATTGTATACCAAAATGGAAAAGTTTTTTTTGACTGGTGTCAGCAGAAGAGTATCATCCCTAGGTCTGCAGATATCTCCTAGTTACTTGACTACCTTATTCACTTTTTTATTCCCTCATTTAAGATGCACTTCAGCCATTTATGCCTAACTTCCTATGCATCCTGCTCTGTTTTCCCAACCTCTTGTAAAATATTTTAAAAGTTAATGTTAAGTTGTCCATCTCGCCTTCATTCTTGCTGGATGGGTTCGGAGCTGATCCTCGGCTCCGACTCGGCCAATACTAAAGCTCGAGAGCTAATTCCACCGGCTCGAGGCTCCCCTATATCCCACAATGCTAGGCGGTAACTACTCGGATCTCGTTTGCCGCTATAGCTGACGAGGTGCTTTTCTACTGGCTCAGGCAGGTTAGTCAAAGATTTAATTCTAAAATCTTCTATCTTAGACCCCTAGTACTCCTTTTTCACTAAAACCTTAGTTTTAAATATCCCTTTACCTAGTTTGACAACTTTGTTGCCCTTAATTCCTTCTTTTTTTTACCTCTTTAGTTTTAGGCCTTAGGCCCCCTCTAGTCCCCCTGTGCGACTGGTATTTTATTTTTAATTAAGGCCTGTGTGTGTGTGTGTGTGTGTGTGTGTGTGTGTGTGTGTGTGTGTGTGTGTGTGTGTGTGTGTGTGTGTGTTTTTCTTGGACCCTTTATCATGTCCAAGGAATCGAAGGTCTCAGGCTTCAAGAAGTGTGACTCGTGCTGTCAGAAAATGTCTCTGACAGACGGTCACACTTCTTGTGTGTATTGCCTGGGACCTTTGCACCTGCAGGACTCCTGTGCTGTTTGTCATGGTTTTAGCCCTAGAGTCCTGCAGGAACGCAAGAATAAATTAATCTTGTGGGGCTTATTAAAGCCTGAAGGCCCCCCGACTCAGTCTGTGTCGGGGAAGCCTTCTAAAACTTCCAAACAGTCGGCTCCGGTTTCTGAGTCGACTGCTGGAAAGGTTAAGTCGGCTTTGACATCGGCTCCGGCCGGAGCCGATGTTTCCAAGCCTCATACTGTTACCTCAGCTCCGGCTGGAGCCGAGGCTGATAAAACTCTGTTGGCTCCGATACTCTTTCGGAGCCACAGTCTAGGAAGAGATCTAGATCCCCCTCTATCTGCTCCGTGCATTCGGCGCCAGGATCCCCTCTTCTTTCTGAACGGAGCCATAAAACTCATTCCTCACGGTCTTCCAGGTTATCTGACCACGATTTGCAAAGGGTAGTGAGTAGACTTCTCAAGTCCGAGGCACTGGCCCAAATGCTGCGTAGCCCGACTCAGCAGTCAGTGGCGATTTCCGTTCCCCAATACATTCCTCCTCCGACTCCTTTTAGTTCGGAGCCAGGGCTTGTCGGAGCCATGACTGTCGGTGCGTCGGATCCGATACCTTCCCTTTCAGCTCCGTCGTCTGCTCCGATCTCCTCCTTGGAGGGATCTCGGCGCCGAGCTTCCCTTGTCTGCTCCGAGGGGGCGAGTGGCATCGGACCCTTGTCCGGCCCCGCTCTCCCTCTCGGGGCTTCGGCGCTGGTGAGTTCGGCTCCGACATCGGCTTCGGAGCCGTCCCTGTCGGTGCCGGGGGAGGTCCTTGTCTCTTCGGAGCGGGGGCCTCTGACCTTGCTTGACAGGGGTGCCTTCGAGGTCATGCGGAACATGCTAGAACCAGGGTCTGCCCCACAGTCGGCTCCTGCGGTGATTTCTACTCACCCCCTTGCCTTAGACCGCAGAGAGCCAACTCCTCAAGTTTCCCCATTGGGAATTTCCTCCTCTTCCGAGGCCTCTCCTGACCCGGTAGGAGATCCCCCTAGGAAGAGGCAGTGCAAGAGGAAGCACATTGACTCCCCTGAGTCGTCACCTCTGACTTAGAGGAATCTGAAGGTTCCCCTCGATCCCCCTCTGAGGATGTCTCCTTTGCTGACATCCTTGAGATCCTCAAACAGAGGGGGAACTGGCCAGCCCTTAACCCTTCGGAGGATGAGTCAGTGTATCTTGAGGCATTTGGCTCTCACCCTTCTACCTCCTGGGTGTCCTCTTGAGGCATTTGGCTCTCGCCCTTCTACCTCCTGGGTGTCCCCTCCCTTTGACCCACTTATGGAAGTGGTGGCAAGGAAGGCTTGGACGGCTCCTGATTCAGTGGAACCCACCCCGAGGAGACCATCTAAATTTATTACTGCCCCTAGAGATAAAGATTTTTTATCCAAAGGTGTCCCTGTTGATGCCATGGTGGTGGCTGCGGCCACTAAGAAGGAGTTAGCTGATCCTTCGGTTCCTGTCCATCCTCCTAATAAGGAATCTAGGACCATGGACAGGTACGGCAAGCGGATGTTCTCATCAGCGACCTTTTCAATGCGTTCGCCGAACTACTTATGCCACTTCACTCGTCTCCAGAGAGATTTACTCAGGGATATGGGTGAACTGATAAAGGACCCTACAGCTGAGGGGTTCAAAGACACAATGAACTCCCAGTTGGCAACCCTGAATTCCATCGTTAACTCCTCCATGCGGCTGGTCTCATATGCTGCAGATGGGGTGAGTAGAGCCGCAGGCACAGGTGTTGCCTTACGACGTCACGCCTGGATGCGGCTATGCAACTTTGAGAACTTATCCAATTCTCCCTTTGATGGATCATCCTTGTTTGGTCCACAGGTGAAGGATACATTGACCAGGTGCGAGGTAGAAGGTAAGACTCTCTCTGCCGTAGGAGTCCGTTTTTCTACTTCTAGACCCTATCCCAAAGGTCAGAGGGGAGGAAAGATGTGGTTCCGCAAACAATCCCAGGGAGTCTCATCTGACGCACAAGGTCGATTCCCCTCTAGAGGCAGAGGGGGGAATAATAATAGACGCCGCCCTAGAGGCAGAGGAGGTCCGCAAAATCAGGGTAGCAGAGAAATGTTCTCTGATAAACCCTTTCAGCATCCCTGAGGGGCTGCCCGGCTGTCCACCTTCGGAGGCAGTTGGGGGAAGGTTATCCCTGTACCCAAAAGCCTGGCTTTCCCTTACTCAAGACAAATGGGTACAGTCGATCATATCCGAGGGTTACAAAATTCCCTTTATTCACATCCCATCCCAACCCAAAAGATCCCTTCCAGACGTTCCACCCGGTCTAAGGGAACAAGCAGCATTAGAAATTTCAAAGCTGCTATCAAAAAGAGCTATCCAATCAGTCCCAGCAGACCAGCAAGGATCCGGAATCTACTCCAAATTCTTTTTGGTACCAAAAAAAACAGGGGACTGGAGACCCATACTGGATCTCAGCTACTTAAACAAGTATATCAGGAAAACAAAATTCCGGATGGTCACGCTACAGTCCATTCTACCCTTCTTGGGTCAGGACAATTGGATGTGCTCGATAGATCTTCAGGATGCGTACTACCACATCAAGATGAACAGACGCTCCAGGAGATATCTCCGCTTCAGGCTGGGAGCCAGTCACTACCAGTTCAGGGCCCTGCCCTTTGGTCTCACTACAGCCCCCGTGTGTTTACCAAATGCATGGCAGTGGTCGCGGCTCACTTGAGACGTCAAGGATTCCAGGTGTTTCCATATTTAGACGACTGGCTCCTTACCGCCACCACCAGACATCAGCTTCTTCTATCCAGGGACTTCACCATCCAGTCTTGCCAAACTCTCGGCATTTCGATAAATTTCAAAAAATCTGCCTTGTCGCCTTGTCAATCTATTACCTTTATAGGCGCCACCTTAAACACACTCAATCTTTCAGCCAGACTCACAGAGCAGAGAGTGTCAGATATTCAAAAACAAGTTTCCCTTCTCTTACAATGCAACAAAGTCAAAGCCAGATTAGTTTTGAAGGTGTTAGGACTCATGGCAGCAGCTATTCCCCTTCTCCCCTTGGCTCGCTTTCACATGAGGATCCTCCAATGGATGCTGTTTACTCAATGGTCCTTTCAACAGCTCCCGATGTCCCATACCATTTTGATAACTCAATCATGCAAGAATCAACTGTCTTGGTGGATCACATCACCTCAACTTCTCCGAGGAAGACCCTTCACCCCCCCCCCCCAGTCGCCACGTTGACAACAGACGCCTCCCTGATTGGGTGGGGGGGGCATTATCAGGGCAGGACAGTCCAAGGCACGTGGCAACCTTTCGAGTGCCACTTGCACATAAATGTCTTAGAGATGAGAGCAGTGCTTTTAGCGGTGCAAGCCCTTCACGACTCTCTTCCCACTGGGACTATTGCAATTCAAACGGACAACATGTCCGTAGTGTGGTACATCAACAAACAAGGCGGAACCAGATCATACCCTTTATGTCGAGAGGCACTCAGACTTTGGCAATGGGCGATCTCTTCTCAGCGTTTTCTGATAGCAACGCACATTCCCGGGAAATCCAACGTTATTGCAGACAAATTGAGCAGGGCAATTCTCATGCCCCACGAGTGGTCTCTAAAGAAATCAGTTCTAGAAGAAGTATTCCTACGATGGGGCCAGCCTTGCTGCGATCTTTTTGCTACTCCCCAAAACAGCAAGTGTCACGACTTCTTCACTCTCTTCCCGTTACCAGGCCATCCCACCAGAGACGCTCTAGTTCACGTTTGGCCCCGGGGACTTCTGTATGCCTTTCCCCCCTTTCCACTGATATCTCAACTAATTCAGAAAGCCATCGCCTTGAGAGTGACAATGATCCTCATTGCCCCTTACTGGCCTCGACAGATATGGTTTCCGCTTTCTTCATCGTTACCTTTTGGAGCAGCCTTGGCATCTGGACCCAGTACCAGATCTGATAACCCACCAATCGGGTCAGTTGCACCAATCTCTGCTTTCTCTAAACCTCACAGCGTGGTTTCTCCGATTCCAACCTTAGCCAGGCTTCCCTCAATATCTCGCTCGGTCCGAGATATCTTGATAGCCTCTCATAAATCTTCTACCCGGAAGATTTATAGTAGCAAATGGAAACGCTTCTCCTTTTGGGCAACGTCAAAAAACATAGATCCCTTTACAGCACCTATCCAGTCTGTTCTAGATTTTCTAGCAGAACTCTTTCATTTAGGATCATCTGCATCTACCATTAGAGTTCAATTGGCTGCCATATCTAATTTTCATGTTGGTGTCTCGGAGTCTAGCATCTTGGCTCACAAACTCTGTAAAGCCTTTTTAAGGGGCGTATTTCTTCTCAAACCTCCAATCAAAGATCCCCCGCCTCAATGGGATTTGAACTTGGTTCTGGCATCCTTAATCCTTCCCCCCTTTGAACCGGCAGCTTCATGTTCTCTGAAGTTGCTTTCTTGGAAGACACTTTTTCTAGTAGCTATAACTTCAGCGAGAAGGGTATCTGAACTCCATGCTCTCTGCAGTCGTCCTCCTTACTTAGTGTTTCACAAAGATAGGGTATCCCTCCATACTAATCCATCCTTTTTGCCCAAAGTTTCCTCTCAAGTAAACCTAAACCAAATTATTGATCTCCCCGTCTTTTTCCCCTAACTATTCAAACAGGTCGGAACAAAAGCTACATTTTTTGGATGTTCATCACCAACTTAGATATTACTTGGATAGGACTAAACAATTCAAGAAATCTAATCAATTGTTTCTGTCATATGCGGAAGGAAAATTGGGCCTTCCTGTTACTAAAGTATCCCTCTCTAGATGGCTCACCTCTACAGTTACCTTCATCTATGAGATAAGACATCAAAAACTACCCTCAAGACCTAGAGCTCATTCAACTAGGGCATTAGCTACATCCGTAGCTTTTCAGGATAGGCTGCCAATAGATTCCATTTGTGCAGCAGGCACCTGGGCTTCTCCTCATACATTCATTTCACATTACAAATTGGACATGGTTTCCAGAAGCCGTGCCACTTTTGGTTCCACTGTTCTCAAGAGTCTGTTCCGATAGGCCACCCGGGATAAGGTGCTAGGGACGCGCTCCCATCCAGCAAGAATGAAGGCGAGATGGACAACTTAACATTAAGAAGTTATGTACCTACCATAACGTTCCATGATAGTTTTCTTCTCGCCTTCTTTCTTGCGTCCCACCCTCCTTCCCCCAAGCCTGGACAGACCGACAGGAATTCAGTTTGTGTTCTTCCTCTGGAAGTCGTCATTCCCACACGTTCTTCCACCTCTTTTTCTCCTTTCTTAGGTCTGTGATACCTTTCACGCAGGTTGTTTTGAGGTGGGTTTCCCTACTCCATTCTATGGAGACTAGGGTTGCTTGGTATAGCTATCAAACGAGATCTGAGTAGTTACCGCCTAGCATTGTGGGATATAGGGGAGCCGCGAGCCGGTGGAATTAGCTCTCGAGCTTTAGTATTGGCCGAGTCGGAGCCGAGGATCGGCTCCGAACCCATCCAGCAAGAAAGAAGGCGAGAAGAAGACAACTAACATGGAACGTTATGGTAGGTACATAACTTCTTATTATTCACCATAGACCATCCAGAAGAACTTATTCACACTCCTGGGACCTCAACTTTGTTTTAGAAAAAAATTACTTTGTCCCCTTTTGAACCTGCGGCAAATGCTGACATAAAATTTCTGTCATGGAAAACAGCTTTTCAAGTTGATATTACTTCTGCTAGGAGGTTCACAGAACTGGAAGCCCTTGTATGCACTGAGCCCTTTCTTGTTTTTCACCAAGACAGAGTTACTCTCAGGATTAATCCACCTTTCATGTCTAAGGAGGTCTCTGAAGTATCCTTAAACCAATCTATATGTCTTTCTGCTTTTCTTCCTCATACACACAATGGAGGAGAACATATTCTGCATTCATTGGATATTCCTAGACAGCTCATCTTCTATCTTGACAGGACTAAGACCTTTAGGAGGTCCAATAAGTTTTTCTGTAGCTTTTGTAAACAAAATTGGTAAGCCCCATCAGCAAAAAGACCTTTTTTAAATGGAATTCTGTCTGTATTACCTTTTGCTGTCAACACCATGCAAAACATACTACTGAAAATATTAGAAGTAATTCTGCCTTTGTACAACTATTACTAATACTTTCCTTAGAGGAATTCCCACCTTGGAAATTTTGCAGGCTGCTACTCAGTCCACACCTTAAGTAAACATTGTAACATAACATCTGTCTTGTCCAGAACAAGAGCTGTCTTTGCTTCTGCAGTTTTATGGGGCATTTTAACCTTTGTCTAATTTGCTCTCCAACCTGAAACATCATGGACATAGTATGTTTGTGCCTACTTGCCATAAATGTATATGTTTGAGTGTCTTCACAGTTGCCGTAGGTCTTCCCTCCCTTCTTCCCCCCCTGTGACACCTTGTGGTTGGAGTGGGTACCCCTTTCCTAACCCTTCTCCCTCCCCTTTCCCACACTTCCTTCCTCTTCAAGTCTTTAGGCTGCTAGTTATTATTCAGTGTATTGGGTATTTTTGGGTGTCTTGTGCGTCTTGCCTGAGGCTGTAACATGAGGGGGTCCTTTAGGACAAGAAAAACCAACAAATGGTGCTGGCTAACAATCCTTATTACCCAGACTTCCTGATATCAGGGTGTTCACCAGCCCAGGAGGAGGGTTTAAAGTCTCTGGTATTTAAGTTGGCCATGGCCTACGAGATCAAGAGTAATTCATGGTGTTAATACTGCATCAGAGCAAACCCTTAGACATCTACATTTATGGTGTAGTATGCACAACTGTGTTTTCTTTCTCCTTATGAATCTAGTCAAGAGTAGGGGCAGTACTGAGCATCCTTGTTTTCTTTCAGCATATTTCATAGTGACTGATTTCATTCTTGTAATTCTGATTGGTTATTTACAGTTTCTGATATTTCATTTAAGGTTTGTAATTTCATTTAAGGTTTGTAATTACAATCTTAATCTAAAAGTCTGCCCCACTTGGACATAAATCTTCATACATAGATGTGTGATTTGAACATTTTTGATTCCAGCATAAAAAAGTGGGTGTGTCGGGGGGTGTAAAGATAGTGAGCTCACATAATCTAGTCTCCTGTCCATTTTTTCTGTTTTATTTATTATTTTATTTTTCTCTCATTTCATCTTGAATGCAGGTAGAGGGTGGGAGCTTCAGACAGTTTAGTGTTCAGTTTGACTTTATTGTATTTGCTGTTGCCCTTGTGGCACAGTCCATGGTTGAAAATAACCTGAGAATGTTGAAGATTTTGTCTTTTATTGCCAGTAATACCATTTTGCAGTTGACTGGTTGGGGCTGTAAGTTTGTTTTGTTCTTTGTTTCACTTTTAAATGTTTTTTTTTTTATGAAATATACTTTTGTCATGTGCAAAATTTCATTTTTCATTTAAATGTGAATAGGGATGAGTTTCCTTCAATGGTTATGATGTAATAGTGCCTGATGAAGCACTGATGATAAAACATATCTGTAGTCTGACTAATCATTATATATCACATCTCTTTATGAGGGTACAGTGTTAGGATATGTAGGATTCATAAAAATGCACTGCACTTCTGCACAAGGCTTTTGCCACCAGATGGTGCTGTTTGACACCCAGGGGAAGTTAATAGGCCACGTAAGTGTGACAGCACTTTTCGTGAAGCACACTCCAGGGTACATTAAGTGCAGGGTTCCTATTAATTGATCGAAGACGCATTCTTTTGAATTCTTTTGAATGCGTCCTGATCAAACTTGAAAGCACGAAAAGGCAAAATAGTGAAACAGCATATAAGCGAATTCTTTCCCTGGGAAAGAAATTGCTTAGCCGCTTCTGTTACTTTGCCGTTTTCGTCACTGTAGGGTGATCTCGGAGTTGGTATATTTAAGTGGGGGGGGGGGGGGGCACGGCACTTTATGCAATGTTTAAAATTTTTTTTTTTTTTGGTGGAACAGTAATTTTTTTCCCCTTGGAAATAAATCGCTGTTCTAAGCATTCGACATTGTATCGTTCACTTTTTTAAGCATCCAATGATTTAACATAGACACTACGTGCAGTGGTTATACAAATGCAATGAACCTAATACAAAGAAGTGTAAGGCAGAGTCCATAGAGCAGACACGCACCACATTGCATGGATGTTGTGAAAAGTGTGTATGTGAAATCACTGACCAATACAGCTATAAAATAGTAAATGCAACTAGTCTTCACTTGCTATCACATCCCTTGGTATAATAGCCCAAACTGCCACAGGTTGCTGTAAAACTATACAGTATTTGCAGCTGTAGTCTGATACTACCTACATGTCAGATACATACAAGAGAAGAAAGGGGTTGGGTAACAAAGTAGGGGGATAAAGAAGGCATCAAGCAGAGGAACACACAGAAGGACCTCATGTAGGAGAGTGTAGGGTGGTTGGGAGAGGCATGGCAAGTTTTGTGGGGATAGGGCCTCCATTTTTTTATATTATCTAATGCGAAAGGAAAAGATTGTAGAGTGAAAGTGAACACACAGGAGGAGGTTGGAGGTAAAACAATATGCAAGTGCAGACGTATACACAGAAAAGCACAAATGAACAGGGGTGGAGCTGCACATGTTAGGATGGGGAGACATGGGTTGGATAAAGACAGAGGACAAAGAGTAGGTGTTGGGATTGAGTAGGACAAGGCACAAAGTATGGGGTATGATACAAGATGAAGGGGGGGTACACATGTCTAGGGATAGGGTGTAGTATGAGCAGTAGTATGTTGTCTGACACCCTTATCAAGAGGGCTAGTAACTCAAATCCATCATCAGCTAATGGAAAAGGCAGGATAGTAGTATGGGTTACAACCTCCCTTGGTAGCCTAATAGTTTGATATTGCAGTGTGAGAAAATCTGCTGTTCTCCCTAGGATGCTGCCTTTCTGGGCCATACATCTGCACACTACTCTGTCCACCACAGCCTGCACTACCTGCTTCAGCTATGGCTGGGCTATCTGAGGCACTGCTGCCAAGCTGTGAACAGCCGTGACCCTCCTTCTGAGTGGCAGTCCCAGTTTCTTTGCCCTCATGCTCCTCAGCAATAGTATAAGCAGTGGAGGGCCATGGATGAGGAGATGGCCGAAAAAATCTGAAATCAGGACCTGCAGTAAGGAGAGCTAGTGGGCAATCCACCATAGATGAATCTCTCCGTAAAGTGGACTGGATATATTTAAAACACCGGTCAATATTTGTGAGTGGACGAACTTTAATCAGCTCACAAAAGCCATTTATTTGGGTAAAATTCAGTTACTGGTTGATCACTGCACAGTAATAAAGATTGGTAATAAAGATGCAGGTGTATCAGCAGAAGGAGCTGCTCCTGACAAAACTGTGGAAGAAGGGTAAAGTATTATCAACTGGGGACACTAGACTGTGAAAAATGCTTATTCACTGTATACCTGGCAGAAATGAAGCAAGTAAAAATGAAAATGTACACTGTTTATTGAGTTTTTTTATTGAAACAAAACTTCTTGGAAAATGTGACAAGTCCAAACAGAGACAAGAAACTGCAGTTCTGTACAAGGTCAGCCTGCCACAAATGTGTGCATGTCAGTTGCAAGTTGAAAACATATATTCCAAAATCTGTCCTGTAGAAAACATGAAAATAATAGCATCTTATCAGAATGACTGCCTTATCAATTGTTTTATGGAATGTGAATAGCAGTGTAGGCATGTACAAGAAGCAGTGTGTATTGAATTATACTGAGGTATAGCGTACAAATAATGTTGCTGGAGAAGGTCTTGGAGCACAAGAATTTTGCAAGTAAAGGATTTCAGAATGGATAGCATTTTTGGTTTGTCAAAAGTTGCTGCCCCTCAAAACCATGAGAAGACACTAGTTTTTATTGAACTCCTCTTAGAAACTCTGTACAACCATGTCAGTGACTGCATAGAGGCTGCTGTACATGTCAGAAATTTGCTCAGAACTAGCCCCAGTGTAATCCCAAATTAAACAGAATGTACAACAAAAAGAAAAATTATGGCAAAACTCAGGAAGGGTAATTCCCATTAAGATAAAAACTCTATCATTAAAGTAAATGGGCAGCTAAGAGGGCTAATTAGGTCAAGCAAAGCCAAGTTTGAGGTAAAGACACCATCCCAGCTGAAAGTTAACCATAACGCCTTCAACAGCTATGTCAGTAACCTGAAGGATAGAACACAGTAATGTGCTGAACTGGTGGTTAATGGTGGCTCATTCAGCGAGCCAATCGGTACAACAAACGTGTTAGTGGACAAATTTGCTTCCAACTTTACCCCTGAGTCACCCCCAACCATCCCCCCAATAATACCCTCAAACGTAACCCCTCCAACTATAACTAGGGAGCATGTACATGGGTGCACTAACTAAAGCCAAGAACAAATCCTTCATGGGCCCCAGTAACATCCCAGGATGCCTCCAGAATAGGCTAAAATACAATTTATCAGGACCCCTGGCGTCATTATTTAATTATAGTCTTAAAACAGGCTTTGTGCCATGAGTGGAGGATTCCGATGGTCATCCCCCTTCATAATAAAGCACTTGCAACAGATCCTGGAAGCTACAGGCCCGTTATCTGACTAGACTTATTTGCAAAGCCATAGAAAGAATGATCATGGAATTTATCAACAAGGGCATAGAAGACCTCCAGACACTGGGTTCATCCCAGTTTGCCTTTGTCAAAGGAAAGTGTCATGCTTACTGAATCTGATGGACTTCTTTGAAAGGTCACTAATGAAATTTAATCATTCTAAAAAGGTAGTTTTTCCCAATTTGACAGCTTCTAACTCGGGCCTTAATTAACCTGAAATTGAGATTATCCATGCTAAGACACGTGTTTTTGCCATTGCTTCTATGTAAGCTATTTGGTATCTGTTCTTTATTTTTATCTCTATTCCCTTCCCATATGTGAAAACAACTTGCATGCTTTCAGAAACTTTTAGCCTTGAAGAAACCAGTGTTCTGTTTTTCTTGACCTATAATCAGGTCGTCTCTATGAAAACATAAGAGAAAAGAATGTTGTCCTCTGCTGCAGGCTGAACAATGAGCTGAAACATTTATCGCTAAAGTAAAACTTTTCATTATATTTGGTGCTCTCATATTTACTTGTTTCCACTTAAAATTTATTAGGTTAAGCCAAGGGTCTTAATCCAGAAAGAATCTCACCTATACAAAAATAAGAGAAACATATCAGCTCTGCATATATTATGATCTGTGTACTTTTGTACCTCATCCCCACCTCAACAACCCAAGATTACAGCCTATTAATTTAAACATTCGTTTGTCTAGTTTTTCTCTTTTTGCACTGTAATGCCTACAGTTTCTTAATACCAAAACAAAGAAAGAAGTAATAGAACAAAGACATCAAAATACTTTACTGTATAATATGCAATTTATATTGTGCAACATTTCATAGAATTACTGTTAAGAACAGAAATTGTTACATTTGCCTTGTTCTTTCCTCTTCCCCTCCCCCACAGTGTATTTCCAAACTTTAATGACATGAACTCAAGCAAATACTTTTCTGTTTACCATAAGTTTTCACAGTTAACGTAAGTTTACTATGTCTTTTATATAGCCTTATTTTACAAATGTGATTGATGGTTTCCAGTCTCACATTTATTCACTAATTTCCATGTTGCTGGTCTTTTTCCTGTTCATCTCCTTCACCCAACTCCAGATTCCAGTTCAGTTGCAAGGTACGTCCAATTCTTCTGGTCAACTCCTGTGCTTTTCTCTCTCTCAACATTTCCCTTTGGAACAGTGGAAAAGGTTTCACTGGCATAGTCTCTCTCTGTACTTTATTATAACGAAAAACAAATAGTAGAAACTTGTAAAACAAAAGGAGACAGGATAAAATTGCCAAACTACATTTAATAAACCAAATTAAGCACTTTCGACCTGGTACAATGGCCTCAGAAGATTCACTTAATTTAGTTTATTAAACGTTGTTTGGCAATTTTACCTGTTCTCCTTAAGTGTGTACTTTATCATCCGAAGAATGAGAAGAGTAGTCCCCTGACTCTTTGTTGGACAAATTTTTGTATTTCATTCTGAGGTTGTTCTGCATCAAAAAATTATCTTCCAGGAAAAATGTTCTGAAGGCAGTCGGATACAGCAGCTTGAATCTCACACATGCCTCTCGACATTCCCTGATTACTGGAATATTTTTTTTTCTGTTCTGCCTGGTACACAGTGAGTAATCATTTTCTAAAACACTGTACTGTCTCTAGCTGTTAATTCATTGCCTTTTTGCCACAGTTTTGTCAGGATCAACTTTTTTTGCTGATAGGTTTGCATCTTTACTAATACTAGTCTTGGCTCTTTCTCATGGCCAGATTTGGAGCATACACACAGTGTGCCATTTCATTTAACAGTTCTTACAGTGGAATACCAGTCCACTTGCTTATTTGTGCCTTCATAAAATTAAATAGTCTTTTCCTTCTAGTTTCTTTGGTACAGCCAAAAATCTCAGATTTTTCCCTGCATGGTTTGTCTTGTAATTCTACCTTTTTGTGAAACATCTCTTCTTGAGCAGTCTCATACTCAGACAGCCTTTTCTTCATTTCAACATCTGATTTTTGCAGTTTTATCAGGTCATCTGAATGTCTGTTTAAAGGTTCTTCCATTTTTTCCAGCCTTTTGTTATTTGAGTTGGTATACCCCTTCAGTGTTTCGTTTATTTGTATCAGCTCTGTGCATGTGACTTATTTTGCCTCTAGATGACTAGGAGCTATATCTTATACCAGTGCTGCAGGCTGGACTACTTTTGGCTGAACAGCTGCAGGATTCTTCCCAGTTTTTTTCTCTTCACTTTTTCTAGTTGATTTTCTTTCAGGCTCTTAGTTTCTTCTTTACTGGCATCCAGTCAGTGTACTTACTGACCAGTAACTGAATTTATTAAAAGTGATAGAGTTCCTGGCCATTGTTTAACTTTTTTCTTCACACTGGGAGAGTTGAAGTTAAGCTGTCATCTTGGAAAGTCCAGATGACAGAGTTTTAATATCATTTAGACACCTGTTTTTGAGGATGTGGAGCAGGTAGTAGTAAAAGAGGCGAGGAAACCTGATACTAGAATATCGTACAGTATTTGTACTGTACAAGAGGAACGATTTTCTTATTGGAGCCAGTCAAAGAATTAGGCTCCTCTTCAGGTCCACTTGCCTCTGGTTTTGATTGAGTTACTGTCCAGTGGTCTTTTGTATTCCTTCCTCAAGGTGTATCTGTTGGGCATTTTTACTTGTCTGCCCGTGGAGCCCCCTTTCCTCTAATCCTTAGGTTAAACAGTTTTTGAAAGGGGTGTTTTATACTTGTCTACCTTAAAAACAATGGCTTCTCCTTGAAATTTAAACTTTGTTTTTGCGATGCTTGCTTTGTCTCCATTTGAACAAGTGGATGAGGTTGAATTGAGGTCCTTAACTTGGAAGACTGTTTTCACTCATTGATCTGGCATTTGCCAGTAGAGTATCTGAGCTGCAAGCTCTTATGGTGGATCCAACCCGCCATGGTTTTCCACAAATACAGGGTATATTTAAGAACAAATCCTATCTTTGTGCCTGAAGTGGTGTCAGAGTTTACAATAAGCTAGACTGTTAATCTCCCAGTTTTCTTTCCTGAACATAAGAAAAAGGGAGAAAGGATCATTTCACATTCTTGGCAGCAGAGATACTACGTATACAAAATTTAAACCTTAAAGAAAGCTGTTTTGTTCCCTAAGAGAGTAAGAGGAAATGATAACCAGTCTCTAAACGGGCCATTTCCAGGTGGCTGTCTCATACTGTTTTTGTCTTTTGTTATGCTCACCAAAACAAGCCACTTCCAGGGAAGATTGCAGCACATTCCACAAGGACTTTGGCTTTTACTGTAGCTTTCTGGAAAAGGATATTATGTAGAAGTATTCTTGAGGCTGCACCATGGTCCTCTGTACACACTTTTATAAAGCACTGAAAGCTGGATTTCTTTCCCAAGTTCAGATCAGGCTTTGCTAATGAGATTCTCCAGGAGCTGCTGTCTTAGTATATAGTGGTCTCCTCCAATTCTTTTATCCTTTTTCTTCCAAAAGGACACTGTAAAACTGAAATGTTTGAGCATAATACAGTTGTGTATGTGAAACTTGCCATAACAGTAAATGTTCTGATATGTCACTGTTGCATATCCTCCCCTCCCTCCAGACCCATTTTTGTTGGCACTTCTTTGTGCTGCCAGGGTGCGATTTTCCCCATCCTTTCTTGTATGTAGTTATTGTTTGGTTTGTTTTCTAAAACAAAAAAAAAGTACTCTGAAGCTTTTTTTTTCACTCCAAATGTACTTTTATGGAGCTCTGCTGAAGCTCCTAAGAGTTGGAGTGCATGGAAAGCAATATGGCTTAGGCTGCTGCAGTAATGATCTATTAGAACATCTACTGTTATGGTAACTTTCACTTAATTGTATTTTCTACAAAAGATCATTAGAGACTCTCCCAAGATGATCTGGTGACTCTCTTGACCAGACATTGGTTCTCCCCTGTCATGTACCTGGCAAGTGGCAATTGCCAAAAATGTTCCACCCAGATTGCAGCTACTAATAAAAGACAAAGGATCCTAAATCCGAACTTGACTGTTTGGATGAAATGTTTTTGATCCCATTTAGATGCCTCATTACAGAAGTCATGCAGCATGTGTTAGAGGCTAGAAAACCTACTGCTAAAAAATCATAAGACGTATGCTGAGACAGTCGGAAGCAGCTATGAACAAAAGGAAAAAAAAAAGATGACAGCATGAAAAAGAGGTTTGTGATTTGGATACAAAGTAAGAAGAAAAATGAATTGAACAGATATGAGGTGTGGGACACCATAATTTTACCTTTGGGTGTGAAAGTCCAAGAGGTATCCCTTTTATTTTAACCTATAGGCACATTTTGTGACATAAATTTTGAGACTGCTCATGGAATGGAAACATTTTTATGAGTTTGAAAACAGAGAAAATCCTTGGAATAGCTTTTTTTCCCAAGAAATGGAGAAAAAACATGCACAGTTTCAAACAGAAGTAGAGAGACTTTGGAAAAACATTTAAAAAGTATTTGTAAGAGTCAATGGATATTTCAAAGGTTTATGACAACAAGGTTTTATGGACTGGGGGATGGGATTGTAATGTTGTTTTGAAAATGGAAAATAAATGTTCACATTCCAAGTGTTATAAATCTTCATGGTAATAGGGTATAAGGGTATTGGGAAATATTGGGGACAGCCAAAAACAGTTTTTGGGGGAGGACATGTTATGAATAATTGTGATAAATAGAAATGCTACATATGTGGAAAAAATGTTACGTGATGCAAAAAGAAATAATATATATGTGGGAAAATATTACATGATGTAAATAAATATGAACTGCAAAGTTATAAATGTAAGTAAACTGGGCATTTATAGATGAACTGCAAAAAACAGGCAAATGATAATGTATGAAAGGGAGAGAATAGAAAACAAAATGAAAAAGAAATTGAAGATAATTTAGAAAAAGAGAAGGATAAAAATAAAGAATAAAAGGAAGTAGAGGATATATAGAAAGATTCAGAAATTCATAATGAAGAAGATATAAACTGGACAGTAGTGAAGGTGAAAAGAATCCTATTGAAGTGTGAAAGATAGGAAAATGAGGTTTAAAGGAATAAATTGAAAAGAAAAAAGGGCTATGAGTAATAAGTAATGTAAACTGAAAGGGGTAAATGATTTCCTTAAATTTAAGGAAGAGAGAATAATTTAATATTTTTTTTGGTAAATGTAAACAGTATAGAAAATATAAGGATGATAAAGATTTTAGACTGGTGTTATATGTAGATAAACAATAGTTGTATTAGAAGACATATGTTTCTTAAATGAAAAAGATTGCAAACAAAATATTTGGGATGGAAATATAACATGTAATTTGGGAAATGAACATTGTTCAGGAATAGCAGTATTATGTAGAAGAGCAGTGAAAATATTAGATGCAACACTAGTAAGAAAGGGAAAACCAATATTGGTTTGAGATTGCAAAAAATGTATAGAATTATAGCTTTATATGCTTATGTTTTGTGTAAATATAGGGAGAACTTATTTCAACAATTATTGAGTTATATAGTAGTGAATATGAATATTATAACAACAGGAGGATTTTAACTCTGATTTGAAAAGCAAAAAGAAAGGAAAAGATGTAAGAAAAATGTTAGAAGTTATGAAATGCGGTACATTGGTTGTATAGAATAGAAAATTCTGGGTGTATATAAGAGGGTATTCTTAAATTGGAAGTAGATTGTTTTATAATATCTGAAGAAATATGTATAGCAGAAGGAGAAACAGTTGTAACAGAATTTACAGATCATTTACCAATGTGGATGGAGCTAAGTGAAAATAAAGGACATAAAAAAGGAATGGGAATAACATGAATGGAAAAGGAAAAGAAATTACACAGTTCTGGAGAGATCATGTTGTTATGACGACATTTTATGTTAATTGGTTCAAATGGTAGATATAAAAGTAAATATAAATTTTTTTTTTTAAGGCAGAGATAAATCAGAAAGATAGTAAAAGATGTAAAGATATATGAAAATGCTTATGAAAAGCTTGAAAAGAATGAGAGAGTATTATGATAAAGAAAAAAATATACAAAAGAAATTATGAAAAAGGTCAATAATTATATAAACAAAGATGCTTCTTACAAGGAAAAAAGGAAGAAGTGTCAACGTGTTTGAGTGTGAAAGAAGATAGTAGTATAATGAGATGAATGAAAAATAAGAAAAAAGGTAGAAAGAAAACAAACACAGGTTATGGAAACTCGTTATATGGAGGAAATGTTTAAAGAAAAAAAGAAAGACTGTAATAAAATATTGAAAGTGAAAAAAGTTTCAGATCAAGTAAACAAGGAAACTGAGAAACCAATTACTGTCTATGAATTAGTATTTAGACAGGGAAGTGGAGATTCAGTAGCAGGCCCAGATGGAATAGGATATGAAATGTATAAAAAAATTAATGTAATGGCAAAAAAGTACTTGTTACATGTTTTCAATGAATGGTTAAATGAAGGATGTTATGTTGTCCGTATCTCGCCTTTGTTTTTGCTGTTTGGGTTTGGAGCCGACCCTCTGCTCCAACTCGGCCGTATACTATAGCTCAAGAGCTTTTACTGGCTCGAGGCTAGCCCCTATCCCAGCATGCCTAGCGTTACTCAGATAACGTTTGCCGTTTGCAGCATCGAGATTGCAGATACTGGCTCAGGCTAAGTGTTTTCTCTCTATTATATTTTTGAAGAAAAACTTTTGCTCTTACATTATCTAACTTGTTAACAGTAGTCCCTCTTATTTCTACCTGTCCCTATCCCGTCCGAGTGACTTGCTTTTGTTGTGGACTAACCGTTTTTCTCTCTGGCCCTTTCCCCTCTTCTAAACCCATTTAACTTTGAGGGTTCTTCATTTTTCTTGCCTTCCCTAATATCTATTAAGTTGTAAGGAGTTGCCTTTTAAGTTAGAGGCTCTCCTTAGGTGGGGACTCCACCGTTTAACTTAGAGGCTCTCCCTCTTCTCTTCCTTCCTGTCTGTAAAAAAAAAAAAAAAAAGGATTTTTTTTTTGTCTGTATTTGCTAGTTTATCTTGTTAGTAGTGTGGGGTTTTTTGTCTAGCTTTAGATAGTGCTGTTCGACATTATGTCGAAAGATACTGCCAAGGAATCTAAACCTTCAGGTTTCAAAAAGTGCCATTCGTGCTGTCGAAAGATGTCCTTTACAGATGAGCACACGAGTTGCATGTATTGTTAAGGGCCTGTTCACCTGCAGGATTCGTGTTCTATTTGCCATGCATTTAGTTCATGAGTCCTGCAGGAGAGAGAGAACAAATTGATCTTAAGAGGGTTACTGAAGGGCCCCTTTGATGCTGCTATGGAGGGGACTCAGCCAGCAAAAAAAATGGAAAAACCCAAGCCTTCATCCTCTTCGGCTCCGATTTCGGAACCATCAAAAGAGAAGGACAAGTTACAAGCTAAGTCAGACCCGAATTTCAGTTCCGACAAGGCACTCTCACCTACGGCTCCATCTGTTGTTTTGGAGCCAGTAAGGTCTCATAAGTGATCTAGGTCTCCTACCTTCGAACCGGTGAGGTCTGCTCCACAGTCTCCTTTATTACAGTCTGTGGCAGGCAGTCACTGGTCTTCAACCCATTCCTTTCGGTCATCCAGGAGCCTCTCTGATGATGATGTGGAGAAGGGTGGTGAAGAGGCTTCTTAGGACACCAGCATTAGCTAAAATACTTTCAGGCCCATTCCAGATGGAAATGGTGCTGACAACCCAACCAGCACCTGTCTCGATTCCTCCTCCGACTTCTCTGAGCTTGGACCCGGAGTGTATAGAAGTTGTAGTGGTGGAACCGTCGGTTCTGGTAACCTCCAGTCTTTCACTTCTGACTACTGCTCCGATCTCCTTGATACCCCCTTCTTTTGAGGGATCTGGGAGCCGACGCTCACTCGGCTCCGGGGGGGGTGGCATCGGACCCTTGTCCGACCCTACTCTCCCTCTTGGAGCTGTAGCGCAGGTCAGCTCGGCTCCTACATTAACCTCAGAGCCATCACCCTTGGTTTGGAGGAGGTCTCCGGCTTCTTCGGAGCCTGAGTCTCTTTCGGGTTGGGACCATGATGCCTTCGAGGTGATGAGGAGTGTGCTGTCTGCTGAGACAGCTTCACTCTTGGCTCTACTGGCTCCTTTGCCTTCAGCGCTGGTGTCCGCCTCTGAAGCTCCCCTCCGCCCCAAGCGTAGGGAACCCATGCTCCAGGACGCCCCATTGTGCGATCCCGCTTCTTCCGAAACCAGCCCTGAGCATCCCTCGGAGGAGGTCCCTCAGAAGAGGACTTGCAAGAGGAAGCATGTGGACTCCCATGAATCCTTGACATCAGACAGACTTGGATGACTCAGAAGGGTCCCCACAGTCCCCCTCTGAAGATGTCTCCTTTTCAGACATCTTAGAAATCTTTAGAGGGGTGACTGGAAGTCCCTTGCCCCTTCTGAAGACGAGTCAGTTTACCTGGATGCATTCGTTTCCCTACCCTCCACCTCTTTGGTATCTCTTCCTTTCGACCCACTATTGCACGTAGGGAGTCGGAAGGCTTAGAGCTCTCCAGACACGATGGAACCAGTTCCGCAGAGGCCCATTAAATTCATAACAGCCCCTGAAGACAGAGCCTTCTTATTCAAAGGTGTGCCCGTTGATGCTATGGTGGTGGCAGCAGCCACCAAGAAGGAATTAGTGGAAACTTCATCTTTCTATCTGCCGAATAAAGAATCTCGTATGATGGGCAGATACGGGAAGCGTATGTTTTCTTCAGCGACCTTTACACTCAGGTCACTGAACTATTTGTCACACTTTACAAGGCTTCAAAGGGATCCCCTCAAAAAGTTAGGAGATACCTTACAGGATCCTACAGCTACAGGAGCCTCGGATAAGGTGGCTTCTCAGCTTGCAACCTTGACTTCGGTGGTTAACTCCTCCATGCGGCTAATTTCTTACGCAGCCGATGGGACGAGCAGGGCGGCAGGCACAGGGGTGGCCATAAGCAGACATAACTGGATGCACCTTTGTCATTTTGCAGAGCCCTTCAAGTCTTCTTTTACCAACGCCCCCTTTGATGGCTTATCATTATTCGAGCCTCAGATAAAAGAGACTCTTACCAGGTGTGAACAGGATGGCAAAACTCTCTCTGCCGTGGGAGTACATTTTCCTGCTCCATCTAGGCCTTATCCTAAGGGCCAGAAGAGCAGAAAGATGTGGTTCTGGAAATCCCAGGGAGTTCTGCCTGACACGTGGAGATTTTTCCCCCTGGGGCAGAGGGGTAAATAAAGGAAGACACCGGTCTCGCGGCAGGAGGGGTCCGCAGAATCAGGGCGACAGAGATGCCTTCTCTGGCAGGCCCTTCCAGCATCCTGAAGGGAGGCCCGACTGTCTGACTCCAGAGACAGTTGTGGGGGAGATTATTCTTGTACCCAAAAGCCTGGCAGACAATCACAGAAGATACATGGGTGCTATCGATAATATCTGGAGGTTACAATATCCCCTTCTCCTAACTTCCACTGTCAAAAAGACAACACCCTATCCCAGATGTTCCACCCAATCTTTGGGATCAAGCAAACCTAGAGGTTCAAAGGTTGCTAAGAAATAGTCATCCAGGAAGTGTCCCCACAGACCAAATAGGATCCAGAACTTACTCAAGGTTCTTTTTAGTTCCAAAGAAAACGGGGGACTGGAGACCCATATTGGATCTCAGCAGGCTGAACAAATCAGTCAAGGAAAACAAAGTTCCGGATGGTAACACTGCAGTCCATTCTTCGATCTCCAGGATGCGTACTACCACATAAAATTGGACAGATGGTCAAGGAGATATCTACGCTTCTGGCAGGTAGCCAGTCACTATCAATTCAGAGTGCTGCCCTTTGGTCTCACCACAGCCCCCAGGGTGTTCACCAAATGCATGGCAGTAGTTACGGCTCACCTGAGGTGTCTAGTATTCCGGGTCTTTCCATATCTAGACAACTGGCTCCTTACTGCCACCACTAAGCATCAGCTAATCAGGCAAGGGAATCCACAATTCACTCTTGTTCTCAACAAGGGATCACCATAAACTGCGAAAAGTCTGCCTTATTGCCTTGTCAATATATTACCTTTATAGGGGCAGATTTCGACACAAGGGCTATGATAGCAAAGCTGCCTCAAGAAAGAATATTAACGCTCCATCGCCAAGTTGCAATGCTATTGACAAAAAAGAGAGTTCAGGCAAGATTTATCCTCAAGGTCCTGGGTTCTATGGCAGCGGCAGTCACTCTGGTCCCTATGGCTCGCTTCCACATGAGAATTCTGCAGTGGCTCCTCTTTGCACAGTGGTCATTCCAGGATTTACCCATGTCACATTAGATTTTGATCACGGAATCCTGCAAAAAGGATCTGGAGTGGTGGCTTCACTCCCCTATGGTAACAATAGGCAGGCCGTTTCTACCCCCCCCAACCTGTAGCCACAGTGACCACCGATGCTTCCCAGATATGGTGTGGGGGGTATTATCTGGGACAGACTGTTCAAGGGACTTGGCAGGAACACGAGTACCACTTGCACATCAATGTCCTGGAGATGAGAGTGGTGCTTCTGGCATTGCAAGCACTTCAGGACTCTCTGCCTACAGGGACTATAGCAATTCAGACCGACAATATGTCAGTAGTATGGTACATCAACAAACAGGGTGGACCCAGGTCTTACCTCTATGTTGAGAGGCTCTACGAGTTTGTCAATGGGCGATGTCTTCCCAACGCTTTCTGGTTGCATAGCACATCCCGGGAAAATCCATCATGATAGTGGACAAGCTCAGCCGGGCTTTTCTGATGCTTCACAAGTGGTCCCTGAAGCAGGAAGTTGAGCACTTGATTTTTCACAAATGGTGCCAGCCATGCTGTGATCTTTGCACCCCCCCCCCCAACAACAAATGCAGCAGCTACTTTGCCCTAGTCCCACCACTGGGACAGTCACCCAGGGATGCACTTGTTCATGGTTGGCCCTTGGGACTGCTTTACACCTTTCCCCTGATCCCCAAGGTTCTTCAGAAAGCACAGTCGTTGGGTTGCAAGTTAATCCTTATTGTCCCTTACTGGCCTTGTCAGATGTGGTTCCCATTCCTTTGGCCTCGCCTGCAGGGGGAGCCTTGGATCCTGGACCCAGCACCAGATCTCTTGATGCATCAGTCGGGGGCTCTCCATCCTTCCATTCAAACTCCCAATCTGACAACTTGGTTTCTCCACTTCTAGTCTTAGACAGTTCAACATATTTTGATTTCCTCCCATAAGCCCACTACTAGGAAACTTTATGCTAGTAAATGGAAGAGGATGTTCTTTGTGTTTCACTATTGCAGTCATCACATTTGGGTTATCTGCTTACAGTAGCCCTCAGTCAGCCTGATTAACAAAATCTTGGGTCCTACGTCGATTGCTGTCTCTTCTTCCATGACGTCAGGTCATCAGGGGTATAAAACATGCAGTCGACGTCATTACATCAGTCTTTCTTGCCATGTGGTGCCCGAAGCAGAAGCAGTTCGCAAGTGTCGGTCGGCCAACTCCTGAAATTTGAGTTTCAGAACCAAAGTCTTCAACTAAAGCTAAGTACCCCATTGCGGTAACCTTTTCTTGCTCCTTACCGATGTCAGTAAAAGTTAATAATTGCATTACTTGTGGAAAGCAAATACCTCACAAAGATTTTCATTCGTACAGTATTCCTTGCCTAGGCCTTGACCACGACATACCTTGCTGTCGGTTTTGTGCCTTATTTAGTTAATGCACTATCCATCGTCAGAATAGTTTCCCGTCTAAATATTTCGGTTCTCAGTTCAGTTATCCAGAAATGTTGTCGGTAACCCATCCGACTACCAGTATTCCGAAAAAGTGCAAAGATAAAGAGAGACAGGCCGCCGAGGCGCCGGTACTCAGTGGTGTGCTTTCGCAGCCCCTGATACATGCTACTTCAGATTCGCAGGCCTCTACTGAGACCCATTCGGAGTCCAGTATACCTTCAACTGTGGAACCTGTGGATGCCTCTACCGGCTTCTAAGGGTGTATTCAGGCCTACTGACTTGCATATAAAACCAACACCATCTTCTTCTTCAAGGCCTAAAGCTCGAACTATGCCTAGAAAATTGATGCCCAGACTGCATAGTCAGGCCTCTATGCCTAAAAAACAAATGATAAGAATGGCTGAAGACCTTATTACTTTAATCAGGGGGAGCCAACCTTCCCCCTCTAAGAGACCTAGGACTGAGTTTGCTTATGATACTTTTGACCAGGATTCTGAAATTTCTGTTTCCTCTGATGACCAGGATTTACCCTTATCTACCAATGAGGATTCTGATGCTGAGGACTCTATTTCCCTCTGCTTCCCCCCAGAGGATTTCTCTTTTGGTGAAACCTTGCATACTCTCGGAGAGCATTTTCATTGGGAAAGTCAGGATTTCTCTGATTCTAAAAAGAGGATTAGGGATTTTTTTACTCATGCCCCAGCACAGGCCTTTAGCTATACCTCCTGTACTGCACATTGTTGATGATGCCTTTTTGGAATCTAGCATGGCCCCTGACTCTTTACCTCCTGCTCCCAGAAAACCTGATATATATTACAGGGTTCCTGACTCACAAGATGTTCTTCGTGTTTCACTGTTGCAGTCATTACATTTGGGTAATCTGCTGGCAGGTTGCCATCAGTTGGCTGGAATAACAAAGTCTTGGGTCTTGCGTCGGTTGCTGTCTCCTCTTCCATGATGTCAGATTGTCAGGGGTATAAAACATACAGCCGACACCATTTTATTCAGTCTTTCTTGCCGCGTGGTGACCGAAGCAGAAGCAGTTTGCAAGTGCCGGTCGGCAGACTCCTGAAATTTTCGCATTAGAGTTTCAGAACCAAAGTCTTCAAACTAAAGCTAAGTACCCTGTTGTGGAAACTTTTTCTTGCTCCTTACCGATGTTAGTAAAAGTTAATAATTGCATTACTTGTGGGAAGCAAATGCCTCATAAGGATTTTCATTTGTACTGTATTCCTTGCCTAGGCCCAGATCATAACGTGCTTTGCTGTTGGTTTTGTGCTAGATTTAACCATCTTAACCATTAAGCGTCTGTATATTTTTGCTTATAAATATTTTTGATCAAGATTTAATTATCCTGAAATGTCATCGGTTAGCAGTCCGACTACCGGAGTTCGCAAAAAATGCAAAGAAAAAGACAGAGACAGACCGTCGAAGTCCAAAACCAATGACAAAGCTTCTCCTAAGCCAGTCGCTGGTTCGCCGATACTCAGTGAGGCGCTTTCGCAGCCCCTGATACCCACTACTTTTGAGTCACAGGCCTCTACCGAGACCCATTCGGAGTCCGGTATGCCACGAGATTCTTAGAGTATTGAACCCGCGGATGTCTCTCCCTTGGATGGGTCCGGAGCCGCTGAGCAGGCACCGGCGTCTGAGGGTGTTTTCAGGCCTCAACATTTTTATATTAAACTGACGCCAGCCTCAAAAACAAGGTCAAAAACATCTTTTATGTCTAAAAAAATGACGCATTCACTTTACTCCTGCCACCCAAACCCTAACTACAGATGCATCAGACTATGCTTGTGGGGCCCACCTGGTGGGGTGATGCATTCAGGGCAAATGGAGCCCAAAACAAATGTATCTGCATATCAACCAGAAAGAGATGCTATCTGTTCAGAATGCTCTGACAGCCTTCAAGGACTTACTTCATCCAGGACAACTACTGATAAAGACGGACAACACCATGGTTATGTGGTACATAAACAAGCAGGGGGGTACACATTCCTACCCCCTTTGCAGACTAGCCGTGGCATTGTGAAACACATCTTTGACTTACCAAATACATCTTCAAGCTCAATTCCTGCCAGGAAAACAAAATACTCTGGCAGACGACCTAAGCAGAAATCTTATGGACCCGCACGAATAGAAACTGGATCCACAAATCTTCAGCATGTTAACACAGAAATGGGGGAGCCCAGACATAGATCTATTTGCCTCTCCCCAAAATTATCAGCTGGACAAATTCTGCAAAAGAACTTATCACAGAACAGCATGGAAAGTGGATGCCCTATCCCTCAGTTGGAAAAACCTATCAGTCTATGCTTTTCCCCCTCTGCTTCTTCTCTCCAAGGTCTTACTAAAAGTCAGACAGGAACAACCAAAAATGATCCTAGTTGCTCTGGACTGGCCTCGCCAACACTGGTACCCAGTTCTAAGGAATATGTCTCAACTTCCTCCTTGGTACTTGCCTCGCATACCTCATCTACTGCCACAGCAGAACAATCAAATTCTGCACACTCAGCTCCAAACTCTGAATCTTCCAGCATGGCTGATCATTTAATTATTCAAACAACACCTCTCAGTAAATCTGTGATGGATGTCATTTTGGAATCCAGAAGGCCTAGTACTAGAAAATCTTATGCTGATAAATGGAAGAGATTCTGTGCTTGGAACCAAGCAGAAGGAACAGACACAGCAAAGCCCAATATTCCTCAGATTTTACAATATTTGACTGAGATGCTTGACAAGGGCCTATCTTTTTTTTCAATAAACATCCATGCCTCTGCCATCCCAGCTCATTACAACACAGAGCATCCCCTCTTTTCTCATCCTCTGCTTAAACAGTATCTTGGGGGGGCCAAAAATTTAAGGCCTCCCAGATCATCACCAACTCCTGCATGGGACCTCAATTTTATGCTGGAAAAAACTCGCCCTTCCTCCTTTTGAACCAGCAGCTACTGCGGATATACAATTTCTGTCTTGAAAAACAGCTTTTCTCTTGGCAGTCAATTCAGCAAGAAGGGTTTCAGAACTACAGGCTCTCATGGCTGTGGAGCCTTTTATTACATTTTACCTGGACCGGTGTCCCTCAGGACCAATCCTTCTTTTATGCCTAAGGTGGTATCCAGTGTGGCTCTTAAACAGACAATTCACCTGCCAACATTTTACCCAAATCCACAGAACAAGGAGGAGTGGATTCTGCATTCGTTGGACATACACAGATGACTAAGATTCTACTTAAACAGGACCAACTCTCTAAGAAAATCTGAGCAACTACTGGTAGCATTTGCTGCAGTGTCAGAGGGGAAGGCTATTTCAAAGCAGACTGTTTATAAGTGGATAAGCCACTGCATTCGTTTCTGCTACTTGCACCATGGTAAACCTGTGCCCAAGGGGATCAGGTCACATTCCACCAGGGCTGCCTCTACCTCAGCAGCTTTTCTCAGAGGGGTTCCAACCAAAGACATTCTAGAGGCTGCTACTTGGGAGCTCTGTTCATACCTTCACAAAGCATTATAATTTGCCTCTCTTCTCCAAATCCAGGGCAGGCTTTGCCACTGCAGATGTTCTTCGTTTTCCATTGCTGCAGTCCTTACTATTGGGTATAGTCCGCGTCCAGTCGGCCCGAATACCAGAGTATAAGGCTGACGTCGGTCAGGGCGCATTAGACCGACGTCAGTACGTCAGGGTACTAATGCGCATGACCGACGTCATATCCTCAGTCTTTTTTGCCGCATGGTCCGATGCAGAAGCAGTTTTGCGAGTGCAGGTTGGCGTTCTGAAATATTTCCGAAACCGGAGTTTCAGACCGAAACAGAGTTGGCTAAGTACCCCGTTGGGGAACATTTTGGTTTTTTCTTGCCTCAGTATTTTACCGGATGTCAGAAAAAGTGAATAACTGTATTTCTTGTGGGAAACAGATACCTCATAGGGATTACCATACCTTGTGTATACCTTGTTTAGGGCCTGAGCACGACGTTGTTGGTTGCCGCTCTTGTGCTAGGTTTAACAAACGCACTATTAAGAGGAGGTTAGACTGTGCCAGGTTAGTGTTTGGGAAGCGTTGCAATTATAAAATGCCGCCGGATGCTCCGGCCCGCTTCCCCAAGAAGCGCAAGGACAAAACAGTGAAGCCTAGGGTTGATGAACCGCAGTCCCGGACGCCGGTTCTTTAGAAGGCTCAGTGGAGCCAGAGGTTTTGCCAGGAGTTTCCATGGAGTCTCAGGCAGAAACTTTACTGTTACAGGATGTGCCTTCTCAGGAGGTAGGCCAGGCTGAGGGGCTTCTCAGGTAACTGTTCTTCCCTCTCTTCCCAAGGTAGTTAGAGCCTCTCCTTCTGTTGCCAAAACTTCTTTGAGAGGTAGGCCTAGTTCAGCTTCAGTGGGGGCTTCTCCTAGCATTTCGGGTTCTGTACCTAAGAAACATATGCTTAAAATGGCAGAAGATTTGATTACTATGATTAGAGGTTCTATGCCCCGCCTGATAAGAGGCCTAGGGTGGAACCGAGTTTGATAGTTTTGAACAGTGTTCAGAGGCTTCAGAGTCTTCTGGAAGACTTGCAGGAGTATCCTACTTATTCTGATTCTGATGTGGATGATTCCACTCCTACAGCTTCTCCTCCTGAGGATTTCTCATTTTCAGAGACTCTGCATTCCATGAGGGAGCACTTTAAATGGGAAGGCCAGGATTACTCTGATTCCAGGAAAAGGCTTAGGGAATTCTTGTTTTACCCCAGCATAGGCCCTTAGCTATTCCTCCTGTGTTGAATGTGGTGGAAGATGTTTTGCAGAGGCTTCCCTGAACCCTGACTCTTTGCCTCCTGCTCCTGTTAAGCCTGATAGGTATTATAGGGTGCCCAAGCTCATAAGTATTTGTTTAAGAGTCCTAGGGCGGACCCAGAAACTATTTCTCAAGGGCCTAAAGGTGTTAAGGCTTCTGTGGTTAAAATCCTGTTCCCACTGATAAAGAGGCAAGGGCTTTGGATAGGTGGGGAAAGAAAGTGTATACTTCTTCCACTCTAGCCATGAGAGCGTTGAATTGTCAGTTTCACATGCTAAAATATCAGAATTATCTCCTTTCACAATTAAAATCTAAGGTGGATGCTTTGTGAAGGTATTGAGTGTAAAGAGTTGCTGGATTTGGTTCATGTGTCTGAACAAGTGGGTAAGCATTCTTTGCAATGTGGTTTTGATGCTGTACAGGCCTCCTCGAGGGTGGCTGCTACTAGTTCTGTTCTTCGCAGGCATGCCTGGTTGAAGGATCAGAATTTAGCTGAGCATGTTAAGACAAGGATTTTGGATGCTCCTTTACAGTCTGATGTGTTGTTTGGATCGCCTGTGGAAGCAGTTTTAAAGAAAATGGAGGACAAAGCTAAGTCTATGCAAACTGTTAAAGATTTTTGCAGGTGCAGCCACCAAGTTTAGTAGAAATTGGCCTGCTAAGGGGTGGACATATCCTGCTTATGATTCCCAGTCTAGGGGTAGGTCTAGACGTGGTAGGGGCAGGGCTCAAGGTTCTTTTAGGCCTAGATCAGGGAGTTCACCTGCTCAAACTTCTGGTGAGGGCAGGGGTCAGTCCTTTCGTAAACAGACCCAATGACCTGCCTTTTCAGCTGCCAGCAGATTCTCGTCTGGCAGCTCCTTTGGGAGGAAGACTGTCTCTTTTCAAAGAAAATTGGGATTTAATTACTCAAGACAGATGGGTGTTGGATATCATTCACCACGGTTACAGGTTTTATTTCCACACAATGCCCCCTTTCAAAGGCATGCCAGACGTTCCTCCTCCACAAAGACAAAAGGCTCACAAGCAAGTTTCTCAGTTACTCCAGATGGGGGCCATTCAGCCAGTCCCTGTATCAGAAAGGGGCCTAGGATTTTATTCTCGCCTGTTCCTAGTACCAAAGAAGGGGAACACGTGGAGACCAATTTTGGATTTATCTCTCCTCAACACTTATCTGGACATTCCCAAGTTCAAGATGTTGACGTTACAACAACTTTTACCTCTGCTGGGCAAAGATCACTGGATGGTAACTTTAGATCTCAAGGAAGCTTACCTTCATGTGCCTATAAGGCTAAGTTGCAGGAAGTATCTGCGATTTCGAGCTGGAAATTCTCATTATCAGTTCTCTGCATTGCCCTTTGGCTTATCTACTGCCCAGAGTATTCACAAAGGTTCTGGCTCCAGTGATAGCTTACTTCAGGCTACAAGGAATTCAAATCTATCCTTACTTGGACGACTGCCTGATCCTGGCTCAAGAAAAGGAAGACCTTCTACAGCATCTGGAGTATGTTATAGCAGTGCTGAGATGCCTAGGGTATTCTGTGAACGAAATACAGTCCAGTCTAGTACCCTCTCAAGACATGTGCTTTCTGGGTGTGAGACTGAATACAGCAGCCCAGATGGCCTTTTTAACCCCGGACAAACAAAAGAATCTATCACTTTACTTCCATCAACTATCTCATCAGTCCGTGCTGACTGCAAGGTCAGTCCTTCAAGCATTAGGGTTCATGGCATCTTGTATTCTGGTGCTTCCCAATGCCAAACTGCATATGAGGAAGCTACAATGGTATCTCAAAAATGTATGGACACAGCACTGCCAGGATTTGGACACTGTCATTCAAATAATACCTTGCCTTCAAAAGAATTTTTGTGGTGGGCTCAGGAATGTCACCTAAACAAGGGACTCTCTGTGACCCGGCCAGAGGCAAGTCAGATTTTAACGACAGATGCCTCGGACATTGCTTGGGAGCTCATCTAAATGGAAAGTGGATACAAGACAAGTGGCCTGCCAGACTACAGCATCTACATATCAACATGAAGGAGATGTTAGCAGTCCAGTTTGCATTAATGGCTTTCAAGGAGTTACTTCTTCCAGGGCAGGTGTTGATTCTAACAGACAACACAACTGTCATGTGGTACATCAACAAGCAAGGGGAACACATTCTTATCCTCTATGCAGGCAAGCAATGATTTTATGGGAGACTGCGCTAAGCTTGCAACTAACTCTTCAGGCAAGGTTTCTGCCAGGAGCACAGAACTCCTTAGCAGATGTGTTAAGCAGACAAATCATGGATCCCCACAGTGGAAACTGGATCTTCATGTATTTCAGAAATTGACAGTGTCATGGGAACTCCACACATAGATCTGTTCGCTTCTCCACTAAACCACCAGCTGCCAAAGTATTGCACAAAGGGGTTTCATCACACAGCTTGGAAAGTGGATGCTCTGTCTTTCAGTTGGAAAAACCTTCATGTGTATGCCTTTCCACCTCTGCCTCTTCTTCCAAAGGTACTATTAAAGGTCAGACAAGACAGGCCAAGGATGATTTTGATAGCTCCAGATTGGCCTCGGCAACACTGGTACCCACTACTACGGAGTCTGGTAAAGAAGCCTCCATGGCCTTTACCTCTGATTCCCCATCTGTTATCTCAGAAGGACGGTCATCTGCTCAATGTCAAGCTTCACTCTCTTCATCTAACAGCCTGGCATATTCTGTGTTGAAACACAGCAGGTCTCAACTTTCTCAACAAGTTTTAAATGTGATTATGGAAGCTAGAAGACCTAGTACAAGGAGAGTGTACAGAAAAATGGAAGAGATTTTTATTTTGGAGTACAGCAAAGAATTTGGAGATTTCTGAGCCTAATTTGAGTGTGGCTCTTCAATATCTTACTGAGTTATTGGACAAAGGTTTGTCCTTCTCTTCCATTAAGATTCATGCTGCAGCAATTTCAGCTCACTATGATTGTGACCCACCTTTGTTTTCGCATCCTTTGTTCAAGCAGTTTCTTAGAGGGCAAAGAATATAAGACCCCACGTAGAGCTCCTACTCCTGCTTGGGATCTCAATTTTGTGTTGGAAAAACTTACTCTACAACCTTTTGAGCCTGCAGCTACTGCTGAATTGAAATACTTGTCATGGAAGACTGCTTTTCTGTTGGCTATTACTTCTGCAAGAAGGGTGTCTGAGTTGCAGGCCCTTATGGCAGTAGAGCCCTTTTGATTTTCCATAAGGATAGGGTATCATTACACTAATCCTTCCTTTATGCCTAAGGTGGTTTCTAGTGTGGCTTTAAACCAAACTATTCATTTGCCTACTTTATGCAGACCCCCAAAATAAAGGGGAAAAGATTTTGCACACTTTAGATGTACACAGGCAATTGCGTTATTATTTAAGCAGGACTAAGGATTTTAGGCAGTCTCAGCAGTTGTTTGTTTCTTTTGCTTTGAGTTCACAGGGCAAGCCTGTGTCAAAACAAACTATTTCTAGGTGGATTGGCTTTTGCATTGCATTTTGTTATTCCCATCATGGCAAGGAGATTCCAGCTGGGATTAGGCCTCATTCCACTAGGGCTACTGCCACTTCAACAGCATTTCTACGCAGGGTGGCAACTAAGGATATTTTGGAAGCAGCTACTTGGAGTTCAGTGCATACTTTCTCTAAGCATTATCACCTTCCTATCTACTCTAAGTCTAGGGCTGGTTTTGCCACAGCTGTTTTGCAAGGCATGTTGTCAGCTCCTACTTCTTTATGATTTGCCAGCCTCCCTTACCTCTGCTTTGGGATTCTACCCAATAGTAAGGACTGCAGCAATGGAAAAGGAAGAACATAGTACAGTTTTGTACCTACCATAAATGTAGATGTTCGAGGATTCCGTTGCTGCAGTCCACCCCCCCTCCCTCCTTCCCTCTGTGTTTAGGGGTGGTTGTGTAGATGAGTTTACATGCTTATATTTTTGTATATATTCTTGTATATATTGTACATGTTTTTGGTGCAGGTATTTTGGGCCTTGTCTTTTTAGGGTCTTCTGACATCTGGGGCAAGAAAAGACTGAGGATATGACGTCGGTCATGCGCATTAGTACCCTGACGTACTGGCGTCAGTCTAATGCGCCCTGACCGACGTCAGCCTTATACTCTGGTATTCGGGCCGACTGGACGCGGACTATACCCAATAGTAAGGACTGCAGCAATGGAATCCTCGAACATCTACATTTATGGTAGGTACAAAACTGTACTTTCTGCAGGGCCTTATAACCGCTTCTAATGCTGTTTAATTCCCTCCTCCCATCCATAGCTTTGGGATTCTACCCAAATGTAATGACTGCAACAGTGAGACACGAAGAACATAGTACAGTTGTGTACACTTACCATAAATGTAGATGTTCGAGTGTATTCACTGTTGCAGTCTGGGTTACCCACCCGCCATCCCCACTTTTCTATAACTTTTCTTTCCTTCACTATATACTAAAGCCTTTGTGGTGTATTTGCTTTTAGATGAAGGTAAAGTTTATGTTGCTAAAAGTGCATTTACATATATTTCTGTTTTTATATGTATACATACATACATATATATATATATATTTTTTTTTTTTTTTGCTCCCCATTTGGGGGGCACCTGACATCTGGGGCAAGAAAAACAGAATAAAATGGCGTCGGCTACATGTTTTATACTTCTGACGACCTGACATCATGGAAGAGGAGACAGCAACCCGACGCAGGACCCAAGACTTTGTTATTCCAGCCAACTGATGGCAACCTGCCAGCAGATTACCCAAATGTAATGACTGCAACAGTGAATACACTCGAACATCTACATTTATGGTAAGTGTACACAACTGTACTTTCCTTTTCAAGGATCCTGAAACCATTTCACAGGGACCCAAGGACATTAAATCTACTACTGCCAAATATCCTACCCCCTCTGATAGAGACTCCAGGGCACTGGATAGATGGGGTAAGAAGGTATACACTTCTGCAACTTTGGCCATTAGGTCCTTGAATTGCCAGTTTCATATGTTAAAGTAGTAGCATATTATTGGATTGCTTAAACAGAAAATGATGTTGATTCCTGATTGTGCTGAAAATAAGGATTTACAGGATTTAATGCATTCTGCTGAACAAGTTGGTAAACATACTTTGCAATGTGGTTTTGATTCACTAGAGGCATCTTGCAGGGCTCTTGTAACTGGGTCTGTACTTAGAAGGCATTCTTGGCTTAAGAAGCAATCCTTGCCAGATCACGATAAAGCGAAATTACTGGATGCTCCCTTAAATCAGGACCACCTGTTTGGCAACAAGGCAGAAGTTCTTAAAAAGATGGAGGAAAAAGCTAAATCTATGCAGACTGTTAAAGATTTCTTACAAGTACAACCTCCAAGATTTAGTAGGCATTGGCCTTCTAAGAATTGGTCCTTTCTTGCCTCTTTCAGACCTTCTCAGTCCAAACCCAAGTCCAGCAGAGCACCCAAGCTTCAGTCCCAGGGGACGCACAGGACTAAGCAGTGGGGGGGCCTCCACTTCCAAATCTGGGAGTAATAACCCCCCCCCCATGGTTATCTGTCTCAATTACTTCTTTTCTAAAACTTCCAAGCACTTCTCAACTGACTGCCCCTTTGGGGGGGAAGATTGCACTTCATGCAAAGAATTGGGGACTCATAACCCAGGACAAATGGGTTTTAAATATAGTGTCCCAAGGATACAGATTTCACTTCCACACGTTACCAACTCCAAGCGGTTGGCCAGATCTACCTCCAAATCAGTGGGCAGAGGCACAAAAGCAAGTACTCTCTCTCTCAAGCATAGGGTCTATTCCATTGGTATCAGAAGAGGAAAGGGGACAAGGTTTCTACTCAGGACTTTTCCTGGTACCGAGAAAAGACAATTCATGTTGTCCTATCCTGGACCTGTCTACTCTAAACCCCTTTTTGGTGATTCCAAAATTCAAGATGCTGACTCTTCACCAGTTGCTTCCTATGCTAGGCAAAGATGTCTGGTTGTCAACACTAGATTTAAAGGAAGCATACCTGCAAATCCCAATCAAGGAATCTTGCAGAAGATACCTACACTTCAAAGCAGGCTACACGCACTATCAGTGCTCTGCACTGCCCTTTGGCTTATCTACTGATCCCAGGGTATTCACAAAGTGCCTAGCTCCAGTCATTGCATTTTTCAGGCAAAGAAATATTCAAATATGCCCATACCTGGACAATTGTCTAATTCAGGCAGAAAACCAGGACATACTTTTGAATCATCTGGCTTTTGTAAAAAGGGTGCTAACTTGTCTGGGGTACACCATAAATGAAAAGACATCACACCTGGTACCCTGTTAACAAATTATATTCCTGGGAGCAAGCTTGAATACAGCTTCCCAGATGGCTTTCCTTACACCAGAGAAACAAATTCACTTGACAACCTACTTCAAACAAGTGGCCACAAAATCCCTGCTATCTGCAAGGCAAATACTACAAGCCTTGGGGGTTCATGGCCTCCTGCATTCTTCTAATTCCATATATACGACTGCATATGAGGAAACTACAGTGGTATCTAAAAAAGCCTATGGTATCAACATTTTCAGGATCTAGAAGCAGTGATTCCTGTCATACCTTGCCTACGCTTAGAGTTCCTTTGGTGGGCAGAGGCCTGCCACCAAAGCAAGGGACTGCCATTCACACTACCCCCTGCCGCCCAAACCCTAACAGACGCATCAGACTATGCATGGGGGGCGCACCTGGCAGAGAAGTGCATTCAGGGCAAATGGAACCCAAGTCAAATGTACCTGCACATCAATCAAAAAGAAATGTTAGCTGTACAGAATGATCTGACAGCCTTCAAGGACCACATTCTTCCAGGACAATTAATGGTAAAGACGGACAGCACCACTGTTATGTGGTACATAAACAAGCAGGGTGGTACACATTCTTACCCCCTCTGCAGACGAGCCATGGCACTGTGGAACACAGCCTTGAGCTACCAAGTACATCTACAAGCTCAATTCCTGCCAGGAAAACTAAATACACTGGCAGACGGACTAAGCAGAAACTTCATGGACCCACACGAGCTGAAACTGGAAGCAAAGATTTTCAACATGTTGACAAGTAAATGGAGGAGCCCAGAAATAGACCTGTTTGCCTCCCCCCCAGAACTATCAATTGGAAATATTTTGCACAAGGACTCCCCACAGACAAGCTTGGAAAGTGGATGCTCTGTCCTTCAGCTGGAAAAACCTATCAGTTTATGCCTTTTCTCCTCTGCCTCTGCACTACAAAGTACTACTAAAAATCAAACAAAACAAACCAAGGATGATTTTGATTGCACGAGACTGGCTATGCCAACACTGGTACCCCCTCCTGCGCAGTGTGTCACTGCTGGCCCCATGACACCTGCCTCAGACTCCTACCCTGCTGTCTCAGCAGGAGAACTAGATTCTGCACCCTCAGCTTCAAGCACTGAACCTAACAGCCTGGCTAATTACCTAAGCTCTCCTTTACCACCCCTCAGCAAACCAGTGATGGATATCATTTTAGAGGCTTGGAGGCCTAGTACTAGAAAATCTTATGCTGAAAAATGGAAAAGATTATGTGCCTGGAACAAATCTCAAGGGATGAGCACAGCAGTGCCCAATTTACCTCAGATTTTACAATACTTAACTGAGATGCTTCACAAAGGCCTGTCTTTTTCCTCAATAAAAAATCATGCCACAGCCATTTCAGCTCATTACATTACAGAACCTCCCCTCTTCTCCCATCCACTGCTCGAGCAGTTCCACAGAGGGGCCAAAAATTAAAGACCACCCAGGAGAGCTCCAACTCCAGCCTGGGACCTTAACTTTGTATTGTAAAAACTTACCCTTCCTCTTTTCGAGCCAGCCGTTACTGCAGATTGAAAATTCTTTACTTGGAAAACAGCTTTCCTTTTAGCAATCACTTCAGCAAGAAGGGTATCTGAATTACAGGCCCTTGTGGCAGTGGAGCCTTTCATCATCTTTCATGCGGACAGGGTGTCCCTCAGGACCAATCTCTCTTTCATGCCAAAGGTGGTATCCAGTGTGGCCTTTAATCAGTCCATTCATTTACCAACCTTCTTTCCTAATCCACAGAACAAAGGGGAACGGATACTGCCCTCCTTAGATGTGCACAGACAACTTAGATTCTACTTGGGCAGGACCAAACCTCAAAGGAAATCTGAACGGCTGGTGGCATTTATTGCAAGGACAGAGGGGAAGGCTATTTCAAAGCAAACATCTTCAAATAGATGGGCCATTGCATTCATTTCTGCTATAAGCTCCATGGAAAACCTATCCCACAGGGGATCAGACCCCACTCAACCAGGGCTGCATCTACCTCTACAGCCTTTCTCAGCGGTGTACCTACCAGGGACATCCTAGAAGCTGCTACCTGGAGTTCTGTCCAAACTTTCACCAAGCATTACCATTTGCATATTTTCTCTAAATCCAGAGCTGGCTTTGCCACTGCAATCTTGCAGGGCCTTATACCTGGTCCTAATGCTATCTAAATTCCTCCTCCCATCCTTAGCTTTGGGAGTCTACCCAAATGTGATGACTGCAACAGTGAAACACGAAGAACATAGTACAGGTGTGTACACTTACCATAAATGTAGATGTTCGAGTGTATTCAGTGTTGCAGTCCTGGTTACCCTCCCTCCAGCTCCCTGACTTCTTTTGGCTATACCTTTTCTCTCCTTTACAATGCTTAAAAGCTTTTTGGTGTATTTGCTTTTTTGTTGGAGGTATAACCTTGTGTATTTATAGATTTAATTGCTCCCCATTAGGGGGGCACCTGACATCTGGGGCAAGAAAAACTGATGTAATGACGTCGGCTGCATGTTTTTATACCCCTGACTACCTGACATCACGGAAGAAGAGACAGCAACTGACGTAGGACCCATGACTTTGTTAATCAGGCCAACTGAGGGCTACTGCAAGCAGATAACTCAAATGTGATGACTGCAACAGTGAATGCACTCGAACATCTACATTTACATTTATGATAAGTGTACATAAATGTACTTCTCTTGTTTGGCAGGCAAAAATCAGGTTGATCCCTTTACTGCACCCATTTCAAAAATTCTCAAATTTCTTGCTGAAACTTTTGAGCGAGGAGCAGTTGCAGCTACTATCCGGGTTCAACTAGCTGCCATTTCTAATTTCCATATGGGAGAAATGGGGTCCAGTATCATGTCCCTTAGGCTATGCAAGGCATTCCTAAGAGGTGCTACCCTCTTAAGACCTCCAATAAAAGAACCCCCTCCCAAGATCTAAATTTAGTTTTAGATGCTCTGATTCTTCCCCCCTTTGAACCATCTGCTTCTTGTCCACTCAAATTTCTGACTTGGAAGACCTTTTTCTTGGTTGCAATTACCTCAGCTAGAAGGGTTTCAGAATTACAGGCCTTATCTATTCGTTCCCCGTACTTGATTTTCCATAAAGGTTGGGTTTCTCTCAGAACCAACCCCTCTTTCTTACCCAAGGTATGTTCTGACTACAATTTGAATCAATCTATAGTGCTTCCTATTTTCTTCCCCAATCATGGCAACAAGGCAGAGTATAAGCTTCCTCAATTGGATGTTCATAGACAGTTACGATGTTATGTAGTCTTATCTCGCCTCCATTATTACATGTGGGTTCAGAGCCGATCCTCGGCTCTGACTCGGCCGCTTAGAAAGCCTGAAAACTTCTGATTGGCTCGTGGCTAATAGGTATCCCATGATGCATGTGCACATTCCCCAGATCTTGTTTGCCGCGTCTTCAGTTGGAAGCTTCTTTTGGTTGGCTGTGGCTAAGTGATTTAGTTCTTTATTATTCTGCTTGTTAGAAGTTTTTAGTTTCGTGTGAAGTGCTTTTCTTATTGCTGTTAGCCTTATTGTGATACCGATTGTGTCAATTTAACCGGACTTTACTTTTTACTGGATTTGACGTTCTGCTATAAAATTTTGGGCTTGTTGGCCTTTTTTCTGTGTGTTCCTGTGAGTGTGTGCTTTTGGACTAAACCATTTTACTTAGAGGTACTAGTCTGTTCCTTTTCCTTTACACTAGGTTCGTTTAAGTTTGAGAACCTAGTAAAACTTCCCTTGGTTGTTTGTTGTGAGAAATAGGGCTAGATCTGTTTAAGTTAGAGGATCTAGTTACTCTCTTGTTGAGTGAATGTGTTGTTTTTTCTCTTTAATCGCCTATATTGAGATTGCCATTATGTCTAAAGAACATAAAGAGCATAAACAGTCAGGATTTAAAAAGTGTACTAAATGCTCTCAAAAAATGTCCATCACTGATGGACATAGTGTAGACTTGTCTCTTTTGCCATTCCTTTAGTCCTAGAGTGCTCCAGGAACGGAAGAATAAGTTGATTCTAAAAGGCTTGTTAAAACCTTCTTTCGAGGAAGACCTAGCCAGTTCGTCCTCCTCTGCTAGGTCGCATTCTTCTAGTAAAGATAAGGGCAAGACCTCAAAAAGGCCTTCTCCAGCCTCAACTTCTGTCTCTGAACCTCCACAGAAGTTACCTAAATCGGAGATGGCCTCTGTCTCTTCTGCTCCACTGTCCTTGGAGCCAATTGAGATTCTGGGCACAGACATTGCAGTGTCGGCATCCAGTGCTTCGGTGCCGATCACTAGCAGACCTCTTCGGAGCCGGTCTACAGACATTCCACCGGTCTCCCCTACTTTAAAATCACCTATATTGCAGAGAGCGAGGTCTCCAACACTGTCTTCCATATCCTCCAGGAGCTTTTCTGAAGAGGACATCGAGGGAGTGGTGCTCAGACTCAAGTAATTAGCCTTGCCAAAATTTTTATTGGCTCCGACCACTTCTGTCTCGGAGCCAACTCATATTACCGACCCTGCTCTTTTTCCTCCTCCAACCCAGATTGGGCCTTTGGAGCCAATACTGTCGGTACCTACTATAGTGGTGTCCTCTGCTCCAGCACCCCGGGTGGTTGTCTCGGAGCCGAGCTCCGCTCCAGCACAGTCAGCGCCATCCAAAGTGTCTAGGGTCCGAAGCTCTTTGGTCGGGCCCAAGGGGGACACTTGGAACCGAACCTCTTTGGTGCCAAGTCTTCCTCTTGGTACGTCGGCCCGAGTGAGCTCAGACCCTACATATTTCTCAGAGCCGATTCCTTTGGAGCCATCGGCACCTATGCTCTCCTCAGAGCCGGGGCATCATTCGGAGCCGGAGGAATCGGTTTTCGTGAAGATGAGCATGTTAGATAGTTCATCCGTAACACGTAGGAGTACCGATACTATACTCCCTCAAGCACCGACTACAGTCTCAGCATCCTCTCTCCCCCGGGATGGTAGAGACTCACAGCCTCAGGACCCCCGTTTGGGTGGTCCCCAATCTTCCGAGACCTCCCCAGAAGATTCCGCTGAGGAGCCCCCTCAGAAGAGATCATGTAAGAGGAAGCATGTAGACTCCCCTGTTGAGTCTGTCACATCTGGCACTGACCTCGATGAGTCAGAGGGGTCCCCTAAGTCGTCCTCTGAAGGTGTCTCCTTTGCAGACATTTTGGAGATCCTCAGGCAGAGAGTCGGCTGGCCCACCGTTACCCCTTCCAATGAGGAGTCAGTGTACCTGAAGGCTTTTGGGTCTCAACCCTCAGCTTCATGGGTGTCTCCTCCTTTTGATGAATTACTAGATCTCGTGAGTCAGAAGGCATGGCAGACTCCTGATGCCGTGGAACCGGTCCCCAGGAGGCCGAATAAATTTCTCTCTGCCCCTAAGGACAAAGAGTTTTTATCTAAGGGTTTACCTGTTTATGCCATGGTGGTGGTGGCGGCCACTAAGAAGGAGCTAGCAGAGACTACTTCTTCTATCCATCCACTTAATAAGGAATCCTGAACGATGGATAGGTACAGGAAGCGTATATTCTCTTCAGCGGCTTTTACACTCTGATCGTTGAACTATCTATCACATTTTACGAGACTCCTAAAGGAGTTAGGAGATACTCTTCAGGGTACCTCGACTGAAGCAGTCCCATCTACAGTGACGGCTCAGTTGGCTATCCTCACATCTATTGTTAACTCCTCCATGCCGCTGATCTCATACGCAGCTGATGGTGCGAGTAGGGCGGCGGGTTCAGGAGTCTCATTAAGGAGACATTCCCAGATGCATCTATGCAACTTTGCTGAGCCTTTCAAGTCTAAATTCACCAATGCTCCCGTGGACGGATCCTGTCTTTTTGAACCCAAGATGAAAGATACCCTCACCAGGTGTGAGCAGGAAGGAAAGACTCTCTGCCATGGGAGTCCGTTTTACCGTTCCTTCTAGACCTTATCCTAAAGGTCAGAAGAGCAACAAAATGTGTTTCAAGAAATCAGAGAGACCTTTCCAGGACACACAAGGTGATTCCTCCTTCAGAGGCAGGGGAGGAGGAAATAATGGTAGATGTTGCCCTAGAGGCAGGGGAGGCCCACAAAATCAGGGAAGTCGCGATTCCTTTTGTGACCATCCCTATCAGCGTTCCTGATGTGGAACCGACTGTGTGTCTCTGGAGCCAGTCGGGGGTCGCTCCTTGTACCCAGAAGCCTGGCTAAATCCCACTCGAGACAAGTGGGTACAAGACATTATTACCAGAGGTTACTCTATACCCTTTTCCCTTCCACCACGCCCTCCCAAAAGGATCCCAGATGTACCACCCAATCACAGGGATCAAGCGGCTATAGAGATAGAAAAGCTGCTATTAAAAAGAGTCCTCCAAAAGGTCCCAACAGACCAGACAGGATTCGGAACATACTCCAGGTTCTTTTTAGTTCCAAAAAGAACAGGGGACAGGAGACCCATCGTAGTCCTCAGCAGGTTAAACGAGTCCAAGTTCCGAATGATCACTCTACAATCCATACTCCCTTTGTTGGGGAGAGACAGCTGGATGTGCTCAATAGATCTCCAGGATGCCTACTACCACATAATGATGGACAAAGCATCAAGGAGCTACCTACGCTTCCGGCTTGGAGCCAATCATTACTAGTTTTGGGCGCTGCCCTTTGGTCTCACCACAGCCCTCCGGGTGTTCACCAAGTGCATGGCAGTAGTCACAGCTCATTTGCGGCGTCAGGGAATCCAAGTCTTTCCATACCTGGACGATTGACTCCTGACCGCCACTACCAGGCATCGCCTAATTCAATCAAGAGATTCCACAATCAAGCTCTGTTCCCAGTTGGGAATCTCGATAAACTGGGAAAAATCCTCTGTTTTGCCCACTCAGTCTATAACTTTTATAGGAGCAAACATAGACATGGACGATATGACAGCCAGACTGCCTAGAGACAGAATACAGAATCTTGTGCAAAAAATTTACAGGATGCTTCCCCTTCGAAGAGTCAAAGCGAAGGCGGTGTTGCAGCTTTTCGGAACTATGGCGTCAACCATAAACTTGGTACCTTTAGCAAGACTACATATGAGAATACTCCAATGGCTCCTGTCATCCCAGTGGTTGTTTCAGCAGTTGCCTCTACATCGTCAGATCCTGATTACAGATCTTGCAAAAAGGACCTACGCTGGTGGATTCACTCAGGTCATCTTACCACAGGGACTCCCTTTGTACTGCACCAACCCGTTGCCACTGTGACCACGGATGCCTCTCAGATAGGGTGGGGGGGCATTATCTTGGCAGGACTGTCCAAGGCACATGGCAAGAGCAGGAGGCCCATCTGCATATCAGTGTCCTAGAGATGAGGGCGGTGCTTCTAGCGTTGCAAGCACTTCACGACTTTCTCACTCTAGGGATGATAGCTATCCAGACCGACAACATGTCAGTTGTCTGGTATCTAAACAAATAAGGGGGGACCAGATCATACCCCTTATGTCGAGAGGCCATGCGAGTTTGGAATTGGGCGATTTCTTCCCAATGCTTTCTCATTGCAATGCACATCCGGGGGACTTCCAATGTGATAGCGGACAAGCTAAACAGGGCAATATTGTTACCTCACTAATGGTCCTTGAACCAGAAAATAGCCAGTATGATCTTTCATAAGTGGGGACAACCCTGCTGCGACCTCTTTGCCAGTCCCATCAACACCAAATGCAGCACCTTTTTCTCTCTCACCTCCCCCCGGGAGAGTCTGCAAGAGATGCACTATTCCACGATTGGCCCTTGGGACTCCTTTATGCTTTTCCTCCTTTTCCACTCATCCCCAAGGTCATACAGAAAGCAATGCTGTTGGGAAGCAAGATGATACTCATCACTCCTTACTGGCCTCGTCAGATTTGGTTCCCTTTTCTCGGGCCTCATCTGTTGGACTGCCCATGGACACTGGACCCAGTGCCAGACCTCCTGACACACGTCAGGTTCTCTTCACCCCAATCTCCACACACTCAAACTGACAGCATGGCTGCTCCAGTTCCGTCACTAGTCAGGCTTCATGATTTGTCTCCAGCTGTAACTCATATTATTACCTCTTCTCACAAGCCTTCGACCAGAAAATTGTATCATAGTAAATGGAAGAGATTTTTCCATATGGGCACACAATAGAGAAGTTGATACATTTACAGCTTCCATTACTATTGTTCTAGAGTTTCTTTCAGAACTCTTTAACCAAGGTTCAGCAGCTGCTACATTCCGAGTTCAACTAGCAGCAATATCTAATTTTCATGTGGGTATTAATGATTCCAGTCTTATGTCTCACAAACTGTGCAAATCTTTTCTTAAGGGTTCCATGATGTTAAGACCTCCTGTGCAAGAACCCCATTTCTCCTTGGGACATGAATCTAGTTCTGTCTAGACTTACTCTGTCACCCTTTGAACCAGTCCATAGTTGTCAGTTGAAATTTCTGTCTTGGAAGACTGTTTTCCTGTTAGCAATAACCTCAGCCAGGCGAGTTTCTGAATTACAGGCTCTGTCTGTTAAACCTCCATATTTAATTTTTCACAAAGATAGGGTCTCTGTCCGGACCAACCCTTCTTTTATTCCTAAAGTCTGTTCTCAATTTCACTTTAACCAAACAATTGAATTGCCAGTGTTCTTCCCTAATCACTCCAATAAAGCAGAGTATACATTCCACCAATTGGATGTACACAGGCAACTACGTTTCTATATCCACCAGACCAAGGAATTTAGAAAATCAGAACAGCTGTTTATTTCCTTTGCTGAGGCGAGAATGGGCTTGCCAGTTTCCAAGGTTACACTTACGAACTGGATCTCTAGTTGTATTTCCTTTGTTTACTGTTCTCAAGGAAAGGAGTTACCCTTTAAAGTCAAAGCGCATTCCACCAGGTCCTTCTCTACTTCTGCTGCTTTCCAAGCCAGGACACCTGTTGATAGTATTTGTGCAGCAGCAACATGGGCTACCCCTCATACCTTCATTTCCCATTATAAATTGGATTTAACTTCCAGGGGTAGAGCTTCGTTTGGTTCCACGGTACTTAGGAGTATCTTCCAGTGAGCCACCCATTCAAGATGCTAGGGACGCTGTCCCACATGTAATAATGGAGGCAAGATAGAACTACATAACATAAAGAAGATATGCACTCACCATAACGTTCCATGTATGTAGTCCATCTCGCCGAACATTATTACAAACCCACCCACCAGCCCCCTTCCTGGAGGATCTGGATGCAGTTTTTCCTTTTCTACAGTGTTTTTTGCCACAAGGGCGCCTTTTATTACAGTTTATTCTTCCGGACCTTTGTCCTTTTTCCTGTCTTATTCTGGTAGACTAGTAGCAAACAAGATCTGGGGAATGTGTGCATGCATCATGGGATACCTATTAGCCACGAGCCAATCAGAAGTTTTCAGGCTTTCTAAGCGGCTGAGTCTGAGCCAAGGATCGGCTCCGAACCCACATGTATTAATGTTCGGCAAGATGGACTGCATACTTGAAACATTATGTTGAGTACATAACTTCTTTTTTCTGTTCACATAGGACCCAGGACTTTGGAAAATCTGACCAATTCTTCATATCCTTTGTGGACAATAAAAAAGGTTGTGCAGTCTCAAAGGTGACTTTATCTAAGTGTCTTTCAGACACTATAAAACATGTCTACGATTTGTGTAAACAAAAACTTCCAGGGAAAATTAAAGGACACTCAACAAGGGCCTTGGCTACCTCTTTTGCTTTTCAAGCCAGACTGCCTTTGGATTCGATCTGTGCGACAGCTTACATGGGCTAATCCTATACCTTTATTGCTCATTACAAAGTAGATGTGGCCTTCCGGAACAGGGCATCCTTTGGCTCCACGGTCCTGAAGAGTTGTTTCCAGTGAGCCACCCAAGAATCAGGTGCTGGGGACGCTGTCCCAAACAGCAAGAACGTAGGCGAGATACGGACAACATAACATAAATGAGTTATGTACTCACCATAACGTTCCATGTTTGTTGTCCTTAATCTCGCCTTCCTTCTTGCTTCCCACCCTCCTTCCCCCTTCCTGGAGGATTGAGAGGAATTCCTTGTTTTTTTTTTGTTATTGGTTATACTGGCTGAGTTTCCTTTTTTTACCATACCTTTTGGTTAGTCCTAGTCTCCCCTTCTTACGCTCGAGGATGGTTTACACCTTTATACATAAGTGTCCTCTGATATGTAAAATAGAGTATACCTTTTTCGAACTGTACTGCGGTGGTGGTGCTGCTGTAGCATTGTCGCATCACAGTAAGACATTGTCCTGTTCGATTCTCAGCTAGAGCGTTTTCTGTGTGGAGACATGCGTGAATGGGCGTGCCTTCGTTGTAGGTTGTGCGTTATTGCTGGCAACTCGGCATGTAAAAATCCACTGCCAGTCATTAGTGGACCGGAGTTCCGCTGTGGCGACCCCTAACCAGGTAAAGCCGAAAGGCACAACAACATGGTCTAGTACTGGGTTATCGCAAATGAGATCTGGGTAACTAACGTTAGGTATGCTGGGATAGGGGTTAGCCTCTAGCCAGTAAAAGCTCTCGAGCTATAGTATACGGCCGAGTCTGAGCTGAGGGTCGGCTCTGAACCCAAACAGCAAGAAGGAAGGCAAGATCAAGGACAACAAACATGGAAGGTTATGGTGAGTACATAACTTCTTTTTTTGAAAAATTGTATTGAAGTATTTGTCTGAGGAAGTTTTGACGTTTTTCAAAACAAAAGCATGTATTTTTAGAATAAATTTGTAGAATAAACCTTTACATTGGTGTTAATGGTGTCTGTTAACCCTGCTCCAGCTTTTCAGTGTTATACTTTAAAACATATCCTTAAGACAATATGTGAAATTATAAAAAGGAAACCTTATTTTAGCACATGGTAAAGGAGTGCTATTTTCATTGTCTGTTTACAATAATCAAGAGTAGAAATGTATGGTTTATCACTGATGATGGTCATAGTTGATTTTTCAGTGGGAGATGGTATGCCTTGTTACTTATTATTTATTTATTTTTTTCAGGAATCCAATGTTCTCATAGCTGCTAACAGTCAGGGCACTATAAAGGTAAGAGATGACTGTATATGAGTATTGTTTTGCATTTGTATTCATTTATTTTACCTAGGTATGATGATCTAGCTGTAAGTTCCCCTTTATGAGACAGACATTTTTTATCACTTTAAATTTCTCTGTAGCAGGCATTGTCCTAAAATGACCACATCATTGTACTTTCTAAGTTCCCAAAATCAGGCTACCGTGGATCTGAAAAAACATCTGTACGAGTGTGCCTTCTGAAAGGTAGAACCAGATGTTTGGAATGCATTCCCACCTTCTTCATGTGTTCTTGCTCAAATTTTCCTCTATAGTGAAATTATTGGAATGCCTGCAGTTGCTTTACAGAGACAGGTTAATTTCACTATAAAACTTTTAAAGAAGCTGTTAAAACTCCAAATTTTCAGGATCCTCTTTCACTTGAAGTCTTACATTTCTGCCTGGATCCTCTTATGAGGTATCTGTTTCCCACAAGAAATACAGTTATTCACTTTTTCTGACATCCGGTAAAATACTGAGGCAAGAAAAAACCAAAATGTTCCCCAACGGGGTACTTAGCCAACTCTGTTTCGGTCTGAAACTCCGGTTTCGGAAATATTTCAGAACGCCAACCTGCACTCGCAAAACTGCTTCTGCATCGGACCATGCGGCAAAAGACTGAGGATATGGCGCGTCGGTCATGCGTTATTAGGTACCCTGGCGTCTTGACGCCTCGCCCGCGCGCCTGACGGACGTCAGCTCTCTGGTATTCGCCGACTGGGACGCGGACTATACCCAATAGTAAGGACTGCAGCAATGGAATCCTCGAACATCTACATTTATGGTAGGTACAAAACTGTACTTTCTTTACTGTGCTAGTTACTTATTGATTGATTCATAATGAGAGGATAGTAAAAATTTAGTTTGCACCCATTTAGTATTCACTGACTGAATGCTTTGGTAATTCAGCAGAAGCAGAATTGGGTTAGTATGTTGGGTTGCATAAATTTGCCATTTGGGTAGATGAGTTATGCTTTTCCAGACCCGCTGTGGATTTTGTTTTAATATGTTGAGCTTACTGCATATGAAAGCTATATTTTTCCTGTTTACTGGTGATGCCATAACTAAAACTATTAAAATAGATCTGAAGTAGTTTACTTCATTTGGTCTTCAACCTGTGGGATACGTATCCTTATCGGATCAGAACCGGCAACTTTTGCTAGCATCAACTCCAAGCTCCAGACTCCTCCCCTTACCCATAATACACCTCCACTGCCTTCCATCCCCAGATCTCGTTTGCCGTGATTTGCTTCACATCATGTCTTCTGAGCTCCAGCTAGCAGTGGGTTATTAAACTTTCTGTGAGTAGAAAAATGTTATTGTTTTTGTCAGATTAGATTAGTATAGGTACCCTTTTCCTCCTCATCGCTTTGGCGTCGAGTGTTAGTGTTTTTAGGTAGTTAGAGTAGTTTGTTCTGTGGTGCCCCTCCCCGTCAGCATTTTCTATAGACTAGTGTGGGGAGTGGGTGTGTGATTTTTAGAAAGTATTTGCCTGTCTTTTTTCAAGGCTTTCTTTCTAACTTTAGCATGGTTAAAAAGCTTGTTTTCAAGCGCTGCACAATGTGTGGCCATAAGCTATCCCCAGCGGATGGCCACACACTGTGTGTTTTGTGCTTGGGTGTGGCCCATAATAGTGTGGATTGTAACATTTGTGCGGGCTTCAACCCCCACGCCCTAAAGGATAGGGAAGGCCAAGTTGGCCCTCAAAGGTCTTCTTCCTCCTTCCTGGCCCTATTTCCTCATCTTCGGCTTCAGCCACAGCAGCTGCTGTGGCTGCCTCTCCCTCCTTTCTACCTCTGGTTTCTCCTTCCTCCCAGGCTGGGACTCAAACTCCTGTATCTAAGCCTGTGGTAGCGGAGCAGAAGAGAGGTAGAGAAAGGGGGAGAGAGAGTTGGACGAGGGAAAAGAGGAAGAGGTCCTCGGACCTTGCTTCACCCAGCAAAACTCCAGAAACCCATGACTCCCCTCAGCTCCGATCACCAAGGATCTTCCCAGAGCTGGAGGAGACACGTCCAGCCTCTCGGGCCTTGGTACCTCGACCCGCCAGATCGGAGTCCATGGCCTCATCATGGTTAAACCCGCTCCTTGTTCGGATATGGATCTGGATAAGATGAGGTGCTTTATCTGTACACAGATCCAAATTGGGGTCTTGCCAGCCCCCCTCCCTAAGGAGGGGGGAGCTCGCTTCCTTTCTTTCAACCCATTTCTCCTTCTCCGATCCGACGTTGTGCTTCGGAGTACTCTGATCCAAGGTTGGCGCCGACAGTACCGGTTTACTCGACGCCGACAGTTGCCTGGATCATTTCGGATCCGACCAGCTCAGATCCAAGCCACTCTTGGAGCCAGAGCCTGGGTGTCAGATCCGAGGGAGTGGAACCTTTACCATTTGCTCCGACTTTGTTGGGCCAGCTTCCCTCCCTCGGAACTTTATCCACCTCGGGCCCGGCTCCGATTCTCGCGTCGGACCCGGGGAGACCGGCCTCCTTATTGGTTTCCCAGGAGGTTCACTCTCCTTCAGCGTTCGATGTGGTAGAAAGTGTGCAATCTGTCGGATCGAGACCCCCTAACCGCCCCCTCCCCCCAGAGCCCCTTGGCTCTGTCTACGATCCCCATTGTATTACCAGAGGGACAGCCCATGCTCGAAGAGCTCCAGACGGTTCCCCTCTAGGAACAAATGGCTTGCTAGCGCCCCCCAGAGATCCCCACTGGAGATGTTCCTCGCAAGCATACGTGCAAGAGGAGGCACTTGGACTCCCCCCGAGTCCTTCACCGTGGACACGGATTTAGATGATGGAGAGGGTTCTCCAAGATCACCTCCCAAGGATGTCTCCTTTGGGAGATGATATGGAGATCCTGCACCAGCGGAGAGGTTGGTCTGCCCCCAAACCCTCTTCTGATGAGTCTGTGTTCCTGGAGGCTTTCAGCACGGGCCCGTTTACTTCCTGGGTGTCCCCTCCTATGGATCCTTTGGTGGATTTGGTCACCTCGCGGGCATGGAAGGAACCGGACACCATGGAGTCTGTCCCTAATTGACCCGATAAAATCATAATTCCCCCCCCCCATTGATAGACCATCCTGGAATAACGGCTCCCCCGTGGACACCATGGTGGTAGCAGCAGCCACTAAGAAGGAACTTGCCCAGGAGAGTTCTTCGGTTCACCCTCCTGACCGAGAGTCACGGATGATGGACTGCCTAGGGAAGTGGGTGTACGCTTCAGCTACCTTTTCAGTCAGGGCGCTGAATTATTTGGCCCACGTCACTAGACTCCAACGCAACTTAGTAAAGGAGCTGGAGGAGTCTCCCCCCAAGTCAATATCGCAGGAGTGCAAGGCTTTGTTCTCCGCGAGGATGGCCACTCTAAAAGCAGTATCTAATATGTCCATGCGATTCCTCTCCCATGCTCTAGAAGGAGCGGCTAGGGCGGCTGGGTCCAGCATGTCCATGAGGCTTAACGCCTGGCTCAGGTTATGTCAATTTTCCGAACCTTTCAAGGCGTCGTTTGCCCCCTTATGACGGTTCTACACTCTTCGGTAAGACCGCCAAGGAGAAATTAGTGCAGAGTGAGAAGGATGGGAAGACACTGTCCGCCTTTGGAATCCGCTTCTCTAACCCTCAAAGGTCCTTTTTCTCGGAACCAGAGAGGGCAAAAGAAGTGGTTCCAGAAGTCTCAGTATTCCCGGGACACTCAGGGCTCTTCTTCCACCAGAGGCAGAGGGGGACAGAATGGACACCGGCCCAGAGGCAGATGGGGGTCTGCAGAATTTCGAGTCTCGAGAACCGTTCTCTGACAGATCCGGGCAGCAACCCTGAGGGGTTGCCTGACTGCTCTACTCTGGAGGCAGTCGGGAGACGATTGTCCTTGCACACAGTGGCATGGGAGTCCATAACTGTGGGCCGATGGGTGCTTCAAATCATATCCAGAGGATACTCTATCCCCTTTGTGAGCTTACCCATGTCTCCCAGACACCTCCCGGACTTAACACCCATGAAAAGGGAAGGCAGTAGCACAGGAAATTTCCAAGCTGCTAGTAAAATGAGCCATCAAAACCGTCCCCCAGATCAGTCTGGATTGGGCTTCTACTCCAGGTTCTTTTTGATGCCATAGAAAACGGGTGACTTAAGGCCCATTCTGGACCTATCTATCCTGAACCTGTCAGTTGCCAAAGAGAAGTTCCGGATGGTCACGTTACAATCCATCATGCCATACCTGCAAGAGAGTGACTGGATGTGCTTGTTAGACCTCCAGGATGGTTACTATCACATAAAAATGCACAGAAGCTCCAGGATATTCCGCCGCTTCCAGCTAGGAGTCCATCCTTACCAATTTCGAGCCCTACCCTTTGGTCTCACCACAGCCCCCAGGGTGTTTACCAAAGTGATGGCGGTCATAGCTGCTCACCTGAGGATAGCTGCTCACCTGAGGCTTCAGGGGATTCAGGTCTATCCGTACCTGGATGATTGGCTCCTCACTGCTCCCACCAAGCGTCTACTTTCCGAAACCAGGGATTATTTCCTGACACTTTCCCTGCGTTTGGAGATTGCAATCAACACATTCAGATCTCTCCTAGATCCTGTGCAGGTGATATACTACATTGATGCCAGGATAGTTACTCTTCAGTGCAAGATATTCCTGACCTCTGACAGAGTTCAAAACCTGAGGATGCATGTCTCTCTGATCTACCGTTCTCATCTTCCGACAGCGGAATTGGTTTTGAGGGCTGTAGGCTCAATGGCGGTGACCATAACTCTTCTCCCGTTTGCCCGGTTACACATGAGGATTCTACAGTGGACTCTAGCTGTATAATGGTCCCTGTTGGAACTGCCATTGACATATCCAGTTCAACTCAGTCGAGTCTGTTGGTCATCCCTCATATGGTGGATGAGCTCTCCGGACATTTTGGAGGGACGACCCTTTGTTCCAGCCCCGGCCCAAACCACTATGACTACAGATGCCTCCCAACTCAGGTGGGGGGGCATTGTTCGGGCAGGAGAGCCCAAGGCCTGTGGTCCCCCATAGTGACCAGCTTGCACACAAATGTACTAGATATGAGGGCAGTCCTTCTTGCATTGCAGGCCCTTCATGCCTTTCTTCCTCTGAGAATGATTGCAATGCAGTCAGACAACATGTCAGTGGTCTGGTATATCAACAAACAGGGAGGCACCAGATCTTACACCCTTTGTCGCCAGGTCATGAGAGTGTGGGAATGGGTGATCTCCACCGGTCGATTTCTCATTGCAACACACATTCCGGGACGGTCCAACATTCTAGTAGACAGGCTAAGTCGGACCATTCTGATGCCTTGGTCTCTGAATCTGTCAGTAACAGAACAGATCTTCAACCTTGCTGCAATCTCTTTGCATCTCCTTCCAACGTGAAGTGCAGCAAGTTTTTCACTCTGAACCCCCTGCCGGGGGAGTCCCCCAGAGACGCTCTAGTTCATGATTGGCCTCCTGGTCTTCTGTATGCTTACCCGCCAGTACCTCTCATTCCAAGATTTCTGCAGAAAGCTTGTCGACTGGGGAGCAAAGTGATCCTCATTGCCCCATTCTGGCCCCGCCAGGTATGGTTTCCCTTCCTTTAGTCTCACCATCTGGCTCCATCTTGGATCCTAGATCCCATTCAGGATTTAATTTCACACCCTTCGGGGGTGCCGCATTCCAGTCTGCACAGCCTGGAACTCGCAGCTTGGCTGATCCAGTTCCCGTAATTGCTAGGACTTGCGGAGTATCCTCCTCAGTTAGATCTATTTTGGTAGCTGCTCATAAGTCTTCGACCAGGAAGGTTTATCGCAGCAAGTAGAAACGTTTTTCTTTCTGTGCCTGTCAAAGGAGTTTAGACCCTTTCATGGCCCCTATTTCTGCCATTCTTGATTTTCTAGCTGATATTTTCCAGCACAGAGCTAGATGTTCTTCGTGTTTCACTGTTGCAGTCATTACACTTGGGTTATCCTGCTGGCAGGCTACCCTCAGTCGGCCTGAATTCCTAAGTCTAGGTCCGACTTCGGTTGCTATCGCCTCCTCCTTGATGTCAGTGCACCAGGGGTACAAAAGATGCAGCCGACGCCATTTTCTTCAGTCTTTCTTGCCACGCGGTGCCCGAAGCAGAAGCAGTTCGCAAGTGCCGGTTGGCCGACTCCTTAGATTTTCGTGTTCGAATTTCAGATCCGAATTCTTCATTAAAAGCAAGTACCCCGTTGGGGAAAACTTTTTTCTTGCTCCAGGCTGATGCCAGAAAAAGTTAATTATTGTATATCTGAAGTAGTTAACTTCATTTGCTCTGCAACCTGTGGGTATCAGATCCAACTCTGATCCGAACCGGCAGCTTTCCAAGCTAATAGATCCAAGCATGTCCTTCAAGGATGCATCTGCAGTCCTTACAAATGGGTTGTCCTGGCCTCAGGCAGCCCTTCGGTCGGCCGGATTCCAAAGTCTGGTTCTGGCCTCGGCTGATGTCGCACTTCACCCGACGTCATAGCTGCAGTTCTGCGGGTATAAAGGCATCAGCCGATGCCATTTTCCTCAGTCTTTCTTGCCGCGTGGCGCCCGAAGCAGAAGTTGTTCGCAAGTGCCGGTCGGTCAGAACCAGAGATTACTACTACCAAAGACTTCTAAAAAGCTAAGTACCCCGTTGGGGACTCTTTCTTGCCTCAGCCGATGTCAGAAAAAGTGAATAACTGCTTAACTTGTGGGAAACAAATGCCTCATAAAGATTTCCACTCTTACTGCCTACCTTGTTTAGGCCCAGACCACGACGTAGCAGCTTGTCTAGCCTGTGCTTCTTTCAACCGACGGACGCTTAGACGTCGGTCGGAATTTGCTGAGGAGTTTTTCGGCTCCGCTTTTGCTTACAATATGCCGTTGGAAACTCCGACTTCGCAATTAACTAAAAAACGCAAGGAAAAGGACCGACACCCGCGGTCCGCGGTTTCGGCCGAAACCGCGGTTAAGTCAACCGCGAGTGTCTCGGTTTCAGCTGAAACAGAGTCCACGGTTCTTCCTTCGGCTGAAAGCTTGCCTCCTACCGAGGCCTCATCCAGCATGGCTGAATCTGCTACTGAAATCCCACCTGCTCTTGCAGGTTCACAGGATTTATCTGATACTATACCTTTAGATATATCTACTCCTGCACGTGGAGCTGCTAGGCCCCCTGCATCCATGTCGATTAAGGCTTTTGCCAGGGCTAAAGCAGCAAAATCTACCAAAACTGTGCCTGCTGAGACCCCCTCTCACAGGCCTAGCTCTAGTTCTCAAATGCTTAGTCTAGCAGAGGATCTCATTTCTTTGATCCGGGGATCCCAACCTCACCCTGACAGGGCCTCTCACCCACCTCCAGAGAAGAGGCCTAGAGCAGAGCCCCTGAGCCAGTTTCTTCAGATTACTCCTCTGATGATTCAGATAATACAAACCCTCCAGAGGGCCCTTATTCTCCTTATGAGGACTCTGATGCAGAAGACTCCATTCCTTCTGCCTCTCGGCCTGAGGAATTTTCTTTTGGGGAAACCTTGCATGCTATGAGGGAACAATTTCAATGGCAGGGCCAGGATTTTTCAGACTCTAGGAAAAGGCTTAGGACCTTTTGCATTTGCCACAGCATAGGCCTTTAGCCATTCCTCCAGTACTCACTGTTGTGGATGATGCATTTAATGATGCTTGTACTGCTCCTGATTCTCTTCCTCCGGCCCCTGCTAAGCCCGACAGGTACTCCAGGGTTCCGGACACACATTATCATTTGTATAAGGCTCCTTTTGCAGATCCTGAAACTATCTCCCAGGGACCCAAGGCTGTAGCAGCTACCTCTGCCAAAACCCCTCCCTCTGAAAGGGAATCTAGGGCTTTAGAGAGATGGGGTAAAAAAGTTTACACTTCTGCTACTCTTTCGGCTAGTGCCTTAAACTGTCAATTCCACATGATTCAGTATCAGGAATTTATGTTAGATCAGTTAACTAAAAAACTGTCCTCGTCTGAACCATTAGACAAAAAAATCTGTTCAGGAAATGGTACATAACATTCAGCAGGTCAGTAATCATTCTTTAAAATGCGGCTATGATGCACTGGAGGCTTCCTTTAGATCAGCTATGACTGGTACAGTGATCAGAAGGCATGCATGGTTAAAAGAGCAGTCCTTACCAGACCATGTTAAATCAAAGCTCCTAGATGCTCCCATGGATAAGCTCAATTTGTTTGGCTCCCCTGCACAGCAGGTGCTGAAGAAGGTGGAAGAGAAAGCAAAATCTGTCCAGACAGTCAAGGATTTCTTACAGGTCCAGACTCCAAGGTTTTGTAGGAACTGGCCTTCCAAGAATTGGTCCTTTCCAGACACCTCCAGAGCTCAGAGAGGCAGGAATAGGCGCCCAAGAGGCAGGGGTCAATCCAGAGGTGCCTACAGGGGACGTCAGTGGCAGCCTAACAACCAGCGAAGTACTGCCACAGATCCAGCCACCACCACTTCCACAGGACAATCACAGTGACTTGGCTCTGAGACCGCCTACCAGGGAACAACTAGAAGCACCCTTAGGCGGAAAGCTAGCCTTATTTTCAGTAAACTGGCATCACATCACAGGAGACAAATGGATTTTACAGACAATAGACCAAGGTTACAGGTTTCACTTCCATACTCTACCAAGGAAGAGAGGAATGCCAAACCTACCTCCAAATCAGAAGACAAATGCTCTACAACAAATACACTACTTACTAAGGATGAGAGCTATAGAAAGGGTACCGTCCATGGAACAAGGGCAAGGATTTTACTCCAGACTTTTCCTGGTGCTAAGAAAAGAAAACCAATGGAGACCTATTCTCGACCTGTCCGCTCTAAACACATACATCATTGTTCCAAAATTCAAAATGCTGACCCTTCAGCAGCTTCTTCCCATGCTGGGCAAGGAGTCTTGACTGGTAACTCTAGATCTCAAGGAGGCATACCTGCACGTCCCCATATGACCAAATTGCAGAAGATACCTCAGATTTCTTGCAGGATCAGAGCATTATCAATTCTCAGCATTGCCCTTTGGCTTATCTACTGCGCCCAGAGTATTCACGAAATGCCTGGCATCAGTAATTGCTCATTGCAGACTTCAGGGAATTCAAATTTACCCTTACCTGGACGACTACCTGTTACAAGCGGACAACAAAAACAAATTAGAAAAAGATTTGAAAAAGGTCATTCATATACTGCAAGCCCTGGGATACACAGTCAATATAAGAAAGTCAAGGCTGATACCATCCCAGAGGATAACTTTCTTGGGTGCAGAACTGGACACATCATATCAAATGACATCCCTCACAGCAGAAAAACAGAAGCAACTTCCTCTCTATTTCATGGCATTAACAAAGCAGAACCAGCTAACAGCAAGGAAAGTCCTGCAAGCCCTGGGTTACATGGCATCCTGCATAATATTGATTCCACATGCCAGACTAAAAGTTACAATGGTACCTAAGGAATTTATGGTCTCAGCACAAGCACAGCCTAGAAACCCAAATTCCAATAATTCCATGCCTGAAGCAAGAATTCCAATGGTGGGCTCAGGCCTGTCAATTGAACAAAGGGATGCCCTTCCACAGCACTCAACCAAGCCAGACTATCACAACGGTTGGGGGGCACACATGCTGGACAAGTGCATACAAGGCTTATGGACTCAAGACCAGCTGAACCTACACATAAATCAAAAGGAGATACTGGCAGTAAAACTGGCAATTCAGACATTCAGACCATTTCTTCGACAGGGTCAATTGCTGATAAGGACGGACAACACCACAGTTATGTGGTACATCAACAAACAGGGAGGCACACATTCATACCCTCTATGCCGGATGGCAATGGACCTCTGGAATGTGGCCCTGAGCTTCAACATTCAGTTACAAGCAATATTTGTACCAGGAAAAGAAAATATACTAGCAGACATCCTAAGCAGAACTACCACGGATGCCCACGAATGGATGCTACATCCAGACATCTTCAAATCCATTACAGAGAAATGGGGACTACCAGAAATAGACTTATTCGCATCCCCACACAACCACCAATTGAAAAAATTCTGCACGAGGGCATACCACCCACTTGCTTGGAAGGTGGACTCCTATCTTTCAGTTGGAAAACCTGAAAGCATATGCATTCCCACCTCTTCCTTTGATGCACAAGGTGCTATTGAAGATCAAAGAAGACCGTCCAAGGATCATCCTGATAGCTCCAGACTGTCCGAGGCAACATTGGTACCCATTACTGAGGAGCATGTCTCGGGAACAAATATGGCCTCTGCCCCTAGTTCCCTTACTGTTAACACAGAACAACTTCAAAACCTTGCATCCAAACCTGAAAACACTGCAGCTGGCTGCCTGGAACATTGCATAAGACAAAATAACCCTGATTTATCTCAAAGGGTTAAAGACATTATCTTGGAGGCTCGCAGACCCTCAACAAGAAAAACTTATTCAGCAAAATGGAAAAGATATCTCATTTGGAGTGCAACAAAAGGAGTGGATGCATCAGTGGCAAACATAGCTAACATCCTGGAATATTTAGCAGAGCTTTTCCACAATGGTCTGTCTTACTCCTCCATTAAGATTCATGCATCAGCAATTTCAGCAGAATACAACATGGATCCTCCAGTCTTTTCTCAACCTCTACTCAGACAGTTTCTCAGAGGAATTAAAATGTGAAACCACCAAGGAAACCACCATTGCCTACATGGGACTTGAACTTTGTGTTAGAAAAGGTAACACTCCCCCCTTTTGAACCAGCAGCAACAGCAGAATTACAGTACTTATCTTGGAAGACTGCATTCCTGCTTGCAATCACTTCAGCTAGAAGGGTTTCTGAATTACAGGCATTAATGGCAGTACAGCCCTTCCTTATCTTCCATCAGGATAGAGTGTCCATGAGAACTAATCCTACCTTTATGCCAAAAGTGGTCTCCAGAGTATCTTTAAACCAAGCAATACACCTGCCAACATTCTTCCCCAACCCACAGAACAGGGGAAAGATTGCTGCATACCTTGGATGTACACAGACAATTGTGCTACTACCTGGACAGAACCAAGAACTATAGAAAAACTGACCAGCTTCTGGTAGCAAATGCCACAGGAATGGAAGGAAAAGCAATTTCAAAACAAACAACCTCAAAATGGATAGGAAATTGCATTAGATTTTGTTACTCTTTTCATGGAAAGGCAACTCCAGAAAACATCAGACCTCATTCCACAAGGGCTACAGCCACTACTACAGCTTTCTTACGAGGAGTGGCTACCAAAGACATTTTAGAGGCTGCTACTTGGAGCTCCGTGCATACATTTGACAAGCATTATAATCTGCCTTTATACTCCAGATCCCGAGCAGGTTTTGCCACTGCTGTTTTGCAAGGGATCTTAACTACACCATAAACTCTTAGTGCTTCCTTAGTGCCTCCTCCCCCAGTTTGGCTATGGTATTCTACCCATTTGTGTAAGGACTGCAGATGCATCCTTGAAGGACATAGTACAGTTTTGTACCTACCATAAATGTAGATGTCCGAGAGGTATGCATCTGCAGTCAGGATTACCCACCCTCCTTCCTCTCTGTGGTACTCCTAGGGTATTTGCCCATCTTGTAGCTAGCTGGGGGAATCTATTATGGTGTATTTGTTTGTATATATGTATATACATGTTTATTTCTATTTGCTCTCTATTGTTTGGAAACATTTGCATTTATCCAAATTTAGCCTTCCTAGAGGGCACCTGGCATCTGGGGCAAGAAACACTGAGGAAAATGGCGTCGGCTGATGCCTTTATACCCGCAGAACTGCAGCTATGACGTCGGGTGAAGTGCGACATCAGCCGAGGCCAGAACCAGACTTTGGAATCCGGCCGACCGAAGGGCTGCCTGAGGCCAGGACAACCCATTTGTAAGGACTGCAGATGCATACCTCTCGGACATCTACATTTATGGTAGGTACAAAACTGTACTTTCTTCCCCCTACCCATAATGCCCTGACATCTCCCTCTAACCCTCAGATCTCATTTGCCGTGGCTTCCACAAGCTTCTTTAGAATGAGCTCCAAGCAATAGTACTGTAAGTCAGTCTTAAAAACTTCTTTTCTGTCAGATTTTTCCTTTTCTTGGTGTATGTGAACCCCCCTTATATTTTGTAGTCTTTGTTGGGTAGTTCTCTTGAATTTTTAGTTGTTAGTTTTATTCCCCTCCCCCCTCTGCGTGTGTGAAGGTGTGTGCTTGTGGGCCTACTTTTCTTTATTCTTTTACAATGGCTGAAGGCCCTAAAGCCATTTTCTCAAAATGTACCGAGTGTGGCCATAAGCTGTCTCCAGCAGATGGTCACACTCGGTGTGTCCTTTGCCTGGGGGTTGACCACCTTTCTTCGGGCTGTACTATCTGTGCAGTCTTCAACCCCAGGGCTTTGAAGGATAGGAGGTCGAAGCTCATTCTGGCGGGCCTTTTGCCCCCAGACTCTGCTTCCTCCACCTCGGTGGCGCCGGCCGCGGCTGCCCCACCTGTCGCTCCTGATCCCGTGGCCGGGACTCACCCTCCCACCTTGGCCCAGGAGGAAAGGGAAAGCAGAAAAAAAAGAGAGAAAAGATAGAGAAAGAGAGAAGGAGAGGCACCGGAGCCATAAAAGGTGGTCCGAATTCACCTCTTCGGCACCGCCATCTAAAAAGCTCGCCTCTCCCCTTAAGGTCTCCGGGCCTTCCCCCTCTCGGCTCCATTCTCCACGATTCTCCCCGGAGCTGGAGGAGGAGACCCGGTCGCCTTCGAGGTCATCCAGACGGCCTTCCTGGCTGGCTTCGGTGGCCTCATCTAGATCTACCAGAAGCTTGTCGGATGCTGATATTGACCGGATGATGCGTTGATTTCTTCAGGCCCAGATGCAGATGGGAGTGCTCTTGCCCCCCCCCCCCGCTGGGGGGGGAGCTCAACACCTTTTTTCGCCCCCATCGCTCTTTCTCAGACCCGCTTTCGGGGCTCGGAGCTATCGGATCCGACTAGCTTTGGAGCCGGGGTAGGGTCGGCACCGACAATGCTTCCTACTTCGGCGCCGACTGTACCCTCGAGTATGTCAGATCCATTTTCGGATCCGAGATCTCAGGGCTATGAGCTGAACGTCGGATCCAAGAGGGCCAGTAGACCTTCGGCTCCATCAAGGTCAGGGCACACTACCCTTTCGGATCCAGTCGGGTCACCTTCGGCACCAGTCCGCACGTCTGATCCAAGGGGAATGCTTTCGGATCCAAGAGAAAGCAGTTCCCCCTCGGCATTCAACGTCATGGAGAGGGTCCTCTCGAGAGATTTGAGGCCCCAGGCTCTTGCTTCGGATCCACCCCCCCATTCCCACTCATACAGGCCTGTCCTCCATCATCCGGCCCCAGGGACAGCCTGCGCCTACGTCCCAGGTTGTTCCCATAGGGGAACAGGGCATTGTTGGTGAGGCCTCTTCGGACAGCCCCCCCCCGAGGAGGTCCCTCACAAACGGAAGTGCAAGAGGAGGCACTTGGACTCACCTGAGTCCCTCACAGAGGACACGAACTTGGAGGAAGGGGAAGGTTCCCCAAGGTCACCTCCCGAAGATGTCTCCTTCGGAGACATCATGGAAATGTTACGCATTAGAGAGGGGTGGTCTGCCCAAAAACCTTGCTCGGATGAGTCTGCGTTTCTGGAGGCGTTTGATGCAGGCCCATCTACCTCTTGGGTGTCCCCTCCCGCCGATCCCCTGGTAGACCTCATTACTACTATGGCATGGAAGGAACCGGGCACTGTTGAACCAATTCCTAAGAGACCGGACAGGATCCTCAGCCCTCCCATGGACAGGACAGTTTGGAGCAAGGGTGCCCCAGTGGATGCCATGGTGGTGGCGGCTGCCACTAAAAAGGAATTGGCACAGGAGTGTTCCTCGGTGCATCCTCCAGACAGGGAGTCTCGGATGATGGACCGTTTGGGAAAGCGGATGTTTTCTTCAGTGACCTTCTCTGTAAGGTCACTGAATTATAGGGCACATATGATTAGGCTGCAGCGAGACCTGATTAAAGAGTACGCTGCGTCACCCCCAGAGTTCATGTCGGCCGAGGACAAGCAAACCTTCTCGGCTCGAATGGCGACTCTCAAGTCAATCACCAACATGTCCATGCAGCTCCTTTCCCATGCTACGGAGGGAGCGGCTAGAGCTAGTGGAACAGGCGTCGTCTTACATAGACAAGCCTGGCTCTGTGTCTGCGACTTTACGGAACCCTTCAAGGCGTCCTTCGCGAACGCCCCCTTCGGTTCCACACTCTTTGGCAAAACAGTCCGCGATACGCTTCTCCAGAGCGAGAAAGACTGGAAGACGTTGTCTGCCGTTGGGATCCGCTTCTCGGCTCCTCAGAGGTTCTACTCCAGGAACGAAAGAGGACAAAACAAGATGTGGTTCCAGAAAGCTCAACAATCCCGTTTCGCTCCAGATACCTCGTCCTTCAGAGGCAGAGGAGGACGGGGTGGACGCTGGCCCAAGGGCAGAGGAGGCCCGAAAGATTTTGGGTTGAGAGAACCTTTTTCGGATCGACCCACGCAACAGCCCTTAGGGGTTGCCCGACTGCTCCTCTCTGGAGGCAGTCGGGGGGGGGCACTTCTCGGAACACCTAGCGAAATGGGAGTCCATCACAACAGATCACTGGGTGCTCCGAATCATATCCAGAGGATATTCAATCCCCTTCCTATCTCTCCCTCCCTGAGCAACAAAACTCCCCAATGCCCCACCTGATCAGAGGGAGGCAGCAGCATCAGAAATCTTAGGGCTGCTAAGAAAAAGAGCCATCCAGCGCGTCCCCCCCGAACAGTCTGGATCAGGCTTTTACTCCAGGTTCTTTCTGGTGCCAAAAAAGATGGGGGGACTTGCGACCCATCCTCGACCTGTCAACGCTGAACCTGTCAGTTGCCAAGGAAAAATTCCAGATGGTCACTATTCAGTCCATTCTCCCACTTCTGCAGGAGAATGACTGGATGTGCTCAATAGACCTCAATGATGCGTACTACCACATTTTGATGGACAGACCATCCAGGAGGTTCCTCCGCTTTTGGCTGGGAGCCAGCCATTATCAGTTCAGGGTCCTACCCTTCAGTCTCACCACAGCCCCCAGGGTGTTCACCAAGGTCATGGCAGTTGTAGGGGCCCACCTGAGGCTTCAGGGAGTACAGGTCTTTTCGCACCTGGACGACTGGCTCCTAACCGCCCCCACAAGGCATCAACTCTGCTCAGGCAGGGACTACTTCTTACGCCTAGCCCGCCACCTAGGGATCACGATAAATCTCCAGAAATCCTCCCTTCAACCCACTCAGATTTTGGAATTCATTGGGGCCAGGATAGACCCTACTCAATCCAGAGTCTTTCTGACTACGGACAGGCTTCGCAATCTGTGCCTTCACATTCTAGATCTCTTACGATCGTCAGCCCCACCAGCAGAACTAGTCCTGAGGGCCCTGGGATCTATGGCAGTGGCCATCAATCTATCCCCCTTCACTCGCCTCAAGATGAGGATCCTTCAGTGGACGTTACAAGTACAATGGTCCATCCTCTGTCAGCCCCTGACCACACCTATTCCTCTCACCAGGATTTGCAGGGAATCGCTTCTTTGGTGGCTCCACTCCAGAGACCTTCGAGAAGGCCGCCCCTTTGTTATACCCCCTCCCCAAGTCACTGTGACCATGGACGCTTCTCTCCTCGGGTGGGGGGGGGCATTGCATGGGCAGATCCGTCCAAGGCATGTGGACTTTCACAGAGACCTCACTGCATATCAACGTCCTGGAGATGAGGGCGGTGCTTCTAGCGTTGCAAGCTCTCCATCCCCTTCTCCCTCCAGGAACTATTGCACTTCAAACAGACAACATGGCGGTAGTCTGGTACATAAACAAACAGGGGGGAACCACATCCTATCCACTTTGCAGGGAGACCAATCCTTAGCTCGAACAGGACCAAATATAATTCACCTTCCACTTGTTGTAGGTTAAAAACTTTTGTTTTATTCACACAATCCACAAAAAATGAACTTCTGTTGCAATAACACACTCCTGGTTCACAAAAAACGAACTTCTGTTACAATAAGACACTCCTGGTTAAGCGCTTTCATCTGAAGGACTCAGATTTCATCAGAACCAACAACCATACATATTAGCTTCCTTTTATGTGAAAATTGGCGCCAAAAACATTTTGTCTATAGGGCTTTCTTAAAGGTACATATCTAGAGTGCTTAGATATCAAGAAAGGACAATCATAACTGCTTATGCAAAGATACATAGATATAGTAAATGTAAACTATGCAAAAAATGCAATAAATATCACAATAATGTAATAATGTGTTTAAATACATTGATGTTCTTCATTCCACATTGCTGCAGTCCTAACTATTGGGGTAGTCCGCTGTCCAGTCGGCCCGAATACCAAAGTATATGGCTGTCGCCCGTCAGGGCGCATCATATCGCCGCATGGTCCGATGCAGAAGCAATTTTAAGTGCAGGTTGGCGTTCTGAAAGTTTCTGAAGTCAGAGTTTTCAAAGTTAATATTTTGGTTTTTCTTGCCTCAGTATTTAACCGATGTCAGAAAAGTGAATAACTGTATTTCTTACCATACTTTGTGTATACCTTGCACTATTAAGAGAAGGTTAGACTGTGCCAGGTTAGTTTTGGGAAGCGTTCCGCCGCCAAAAAGGACAAAGCAGCAAAACCTAGAGTTGAAGAACCGACAGTCCCGGACGGGAGGTTCTGCCAGGAGTTTCTTTGGAGTCTCAGGAGACTTTACTGTTACAAGATGTGTCCTCTCAGGAAGTAGGCCAGGCTGAGGGGGCTTCTCAGGTGGCTGTTCTTCCCTCTCTTCCTAAGGTAGTTAGGGCCTCCCCTTCTGTTTCCAAGACTTCTTTGAGAGGCAGGCCAAGTTTAGCTTCAGTGGGGTTTCTCCTAGTGCTTCAGGTCTTTGCCTAAGAAACATATGCTTAAAATGGCAGAGGATTTAATAACTATGATTAGGAGTTCTATGCCCCCTCCTGACAAGAGGCCTAGGGTGCAACCTGAGTTTCAGAGTTTTGAGCAATGTTCTGAAGACTTGCAGGAGTATCCTCCTTATTCTGATTCTGATGTGGATGATTCTACTCCTTCACCTTCTCCTCCTGAGGATTTTTCATTTTCAGAGACTCTGCATTCCATGAGGGAGCATTTTAAATGGGAAGGTCAAGATTTCTCTGACTCCAGGAAGAGGCTTAGGGAATTCTTGTTTTTACCCCAGCATAGGCCTTTAGCTATACCTCCTGTTCTAAATGTGGTGGAAGATGTTTTTGCAGAGGCTTCCCTGAGTCCAGATTCTTTGCCTCCTGCTCCAGTTGATAGGTACTATAGGGTGCCTGAAGCTCATAAGTATCTTTTAAGAGTCCTAGGGCAGACCCGAAACTGTCTCTCAGGGGCCTCTGTTGTTAAAAATCCTGTTCCTCCTGATAAAGAGGCAAGGGCTTTGGATAGATGGGGAAAGAAAGTGTATACTTCTTCCACTTTAGCCATGAGTTGAATTGTCAGTTTCACATGTTAAAATATCAGAATTATCTCCTTTCACAATTGAAATCTAAGGTGGATGCTCTGGCAGAAGGTATTGAATGTAAAGAGTTGCAGGATTTAGTTCATGTGTCTGAACAGGTGGGTAAACATTCCCTGCAGTGTGGTTTTGATGCTGTGCAGGCCTCTGCCACTGGTTCTGTTCTGGTTGAGGGATCAGAATTTAGCTGAGCATGTTAAAACAAGGATTTTGGATGCTCCTTTACAGTCTGATGTGTTGTTTGTGCGCCTGTGGAAGCAGTTTTAAAGAAAATGGAAGACAAGGCTAAGTCTATGCAAACTGTTAAGGATTTTTGCAGGTTCAGCCGTTTAGTAGAAATTGGCCTACTAAGGGATGGACTTATCCTGCTTATGATTCTCAGTCTAGGGTAGGTCTACAGAGCTCAAGGTTCTTTTGCTCAGACTTCTGGTGAGGGCAGGAGACCCAATGACCTGCCTTTCCAGCTGCCAGTACATTCGCAGCACCTTTGGAGGAAGGCTGTCGAAAATTGGGATTTAATTACCCAAGACAGATGGGTTCTGGATATCATTCACCACGGTTACAGGTTTTATTTCCATACCTTGCCTCCTTTCAAAGGCATGCCAGACATTCCTCACAAAGGACAGAGGCTCACAAGCAAATTTCTCTGTTGATTCAGCCAGTTCCTGTGCCAGAAAGGGGGCTAGGATTTTATTCTCGCCTGTTCCTAGTACCAAAGAAGGGGAACACGTGGAGACCAATTTTGGATTTGTCTATCCTCAACACTTATCTGGACATTCCCAAGTTCAAACTGCTGGGCAAAGATCACTGGATGGTAACTTTAGATCTCAGAGAAGCTTACCTTCATGTGCCTATAAGACTAAGTTGCAGGAAGTATCAAGCTGGAAATTCTCATTATCAGTTCTCTGCATTGCCCTTTGGCTTATCTAAGAGTATTCACAAAGGTTCTGGCTCCAGTGATAGCTTACTTCAGGCTAAAAGGAATTCAAATCTATCCTTACTTGGACGACTGCCTGATTCTGGCTCAAGAAAAGGAAGATCTTCTACAGCATTTGGAATATGTCATAGCAGTGCTAAGATGCCTAGGTATTAAATAAAGTCCAGTCTAGTACCCTCTCAAGACATGTGCTTTCTGGGTGTGAGACTGAATACAGCAGCCCAGATGGCCTTGACAAACAAATCTTTCCAGTTACTTCCATTCAGTCCGGCTGACTGCAAGGACAGTCCTTCAAGCCTTAGGGTTCATGGCATCTTGTATTCTGGTGCTTCCCAATGCCAAACTGCATATGAGGAAGCTGCAATGGTATCTCAAAATGTATGGACACAGCACTGCCAGGATTTGGACACTGTCATTCAAATAATACCTTGCATTCAAAAGGAATTTAATGTCGTGACCGCCAGAGGCTTAGTCAGATTCTAACGACAGATGCCTCAGACATTGCTTGGGGAGCTCATCTAAATGGAAAGTGGATACAAGACAAGTGGCCTGCCAGACTACAGCATCTACATATCAACATGAAAGAGATGTTAGCAGTCCAGTTTGCATTAATGGCTTTCAAGGAGTTACTTTTCCTGGACAGGTGTTGATTCTAACAGACAACACAACTGTCATGTGGTACATCAACAAACAACCCATTGTGCAGGCAAGCAATGATTTTATGGCAGCTTGCAAATAACTCTTCAGGCAAGGTTTCTGCCGAGCACAGAACTCCTTAGCAGATGTGTTAAGCAGACAAATCATGGATCCCCACAGTGGAAACTGGATCTTCATGTATTTCAAAATTGACAGTGTCATGGGGAACTCCAGACATAGATCTGTTCGCTTCTCCACTAAACCAACAGCTGCCAAAGTTTTGCACAAAGAGGTTTCATCACACAGCTTGGAAAGTGGATGCTCTTTCTTTCAGTTGGAAAAATCTTCATGTGTATGCTTTTCCACCTCTGCCTCTTCTTCCAAAGGTGCTTCTCAAGGTCAGACAAGACAAGCCAAGGATGATTTTAATAGCTCCAGATTGGCCTCGGCAGCACTGGTACCCATTACTGAGGAGTCTGGTGAGGAAGCCTCCATGGCCTTTACCCTTGATTCCACACCTGTTGTCTCAGAGGGACGGTCACCTGCTCAATGTCAAGCTTCACTCTCTTCATCTAACAGCCTGGCATATTCTGTTTTGAAAGACAGCAGGTCTCAACTTCCTCAACAAGTTTTAAATGTGATTATGGAAGCCAGAAGACCTAGTACAAGGAAAGTGTAAAAATGGAAGAGATTTTTATTTTGGACTGCAGCAAAGAATTTGGAGATTTCTGAGCCTAATTTGAGTGTGGCTCTTCAATATCTTACTGAGTTACTGGACAAAGGTTTGTCTTTCTCTTCCATTAAGATTCATGCTGCAGCAATTTCAGCTCACTATGATTGTGACCCACCATTGTTTTCACATCCTTTGTTCAAGAGATTTCTTAGAGGCAAAGAATATAAGACCCCAATGAGAGCTCCTACTCCTGCTTGGGATCTCAATTTTGTGTTGGAGAAACTCTACTGCTGAACTGAAATACTTGACATGGAAGACTGGTTTGTTGTTGGCGATTACATCTGCTAGAAGGGTTTCTGAGTTGCAGGCCAGCCTTTTTGATTTTTCATACTAATCTTTCCTTTATGCCTAAGGTGGTTTCCAGTGTGGCTTTAAACCAGACTATTCATTTGCCTACTTTTTATGCAGATCCTCAAAATATTTTGCATACTTTAGATGTACACAGGAAGCAGGACTAAGGATTTTAGGCAGTCTCAGCAGTTGTTTGTTTCTTTAGGGCAAGCCTGTGTCAAAACAAACTATTTCTAGGTGGATTCGGTTTTGCATTGCATTTTGTTATTCCCATCATGGCAAGGAGATTCCAGCTGGGATAAGGCCTCATTCCACTAGGGCTACTGCCACTTCAACAGCATTTCTAAGGGGGGTGGCAACTAAGGATATTTTGGAGGCAGCTACTTGGAGTTCAGTGCATACTTTCTAAGCATTATCACCTTCCTCTCTACTCTAAGTCTAGGGCTGGGTTTGCCACAGCTATTTTGCAAGGCATATTGTCAGCTCCTGCTTCTTTATGATTTGCCAGCCTCCCTACCTCTGCTTTGGGATTCTACCCAATAGTTAGGACTGCAGCAATGTGGAATGAAGAACATAGTACAGTTTTGTACCTACCATAAATGTAGATGTTCGAGGATCCACATTGCTGCAGTCATTTTACCCTCCTCCTTTCCCTCTGTGTTTAGGGGTGGTTGTGTAGGTGAGGTTATATGCTGGTAATTTTGTATATATTGTACATATTTTTGGTGCAGGTATATTGGGCCTTGTCTTTAGGGTCTTCTGACATCTGGGGCAAGAAAAGATGAGGATATGGCGTCGGTCGCGCGCATTAGTACCTGAAGTAGTACTGTCGCAGTCTAATGCGCTGACCCGACGTCAGCCATATACTTTGGTATTCGGGCCGACTGGACAGCGGACTACCCCAATAGTTAGGACTGCAGCAATGTGGATCCTCGAACATCTACATTTATGGTAGGTACAAAACTGTACTTTTTAAATTATTTAAAATTTTTTTACTGATGTAAATATATACATTCAGGTCCTAAAGTACTTAAAAATAGCATGTATTGTAAAAAATATATTTCAAAATATATTTTAAAAATATATTTAAATAAAAACTAACAATAAAGCTTAATCAGTAAATCCTTGTACAGTCAAAAGTAATGAAACCTTAAATAAAATGAGGGCCTGTTTATAACTTAAGCCCTGTCCAGGCTTAAAAATGGCTTGATACTGATAAAATCATTTAAACCAGGTGCAGTGGTGGCATCACAAAATATCTGCCACTCACTTTCTTTATATGCTAACCATGTTTTCCAATTGCCACCATATGATATTGTTTCTACCTGGTCTATAATCATAAATTTAAAAGTGTGGTCATCTCCCTTCTCCAAAATATGCTTACTGAGAGCGTTTTTGGTATCTTTCTTTTTAATTTTGTAAAGGTGTTCGTAAATTCTGGTCTTAAATTTCCTCTCTGTCTTGCCTATGTAGTAGGCAGGACAGAGAGTGCAAGTGGCCAGGTATATGACCCTCTGACTATTACAATTTCCAGCCATACTTTTGCACCTGGTTCTCATCAAATTGTCAAGAGTGACCACACTTTTGTCATTGATATTCTTACACTGCTTGCAAGAACCGCATTTTTTCGTAACCTCTTTTTTCTTTTGTGTCCCACCTGCCACTTTAACTTCCAAAAGTTTTTTCAAATTAAGTGCAGTTTTGTAGACACAAATGGGGTTCTTGTCAAGATTAGTCAAATTAGTGTCAGGTGTATTTAATAATTCCCAATGCCTTTTTATAATTTCTTTTACCAAATTTGAAAAAGGACTAAATAAAATAATACATACTGTCCTGCTTGTTTGGGAATTTTTCTTTTTATTTTCTAATAAAACCTGACCTAACAAAGGTTTGTATTTCGTGCCCCAATTTCCTTTAACATAGTTAGCCACATTTTCTACCATTTTCTTTGGATATTTTCTTTCCAGAAACATCCTTGAAATATTTTCTATTTCCCTTTCCATGCTCTCCCTAGAGGAGCTCATCCTCACTGCATGAATAAACTGGCCCTTAATAACATTTTTAAACACATATTGTGGATGGCAACTACTGAATTCAATATAATCATTAGAGAAGGTGGACTTTCTAAAAATTTTTGAAGTAAAACCATCTGTAGAGGAACTAATAAAGGTGTCTAAGTAATAATAAATAAATCAGTGACTAAAAAAAAAAAAATAAATCAGTGACTGAACTACAGTCTTCACCGAGAGAAAACACTACGGATATTTTTGCCACTGACGAGGAAATCCCGAATGGACAGGGACAACGATACCCCACAGAAACGCCCATTGCAAGACTGGACTTGGAAAATAAAGAGGCTGACATTAACCTTTCACCAGCAGGTGACTTTACTTTTGACTTAAGTTTATTGCAGCGCGACGAATTTTATAAACTGGGCGCAAAACCGAAAGTTAAAAAGTTTACTAAATCATATGCTGCAACTATGTCTAATGGTTTATTGAACAAACAAGGTACTGAACATAGAGATTGTGAAACGAGTTTAAATTGTAAAAATAATTACAAACATGTTAATAAGCAAAGTATAAATGATGGAAATGACTGTTTAAATGATTTTTTAAACGATGAAAGTAATTATTTTTCAGAAGGGGTTAATAACTACACAAGTAAGGAAAGGAAAGTGTACCCCTCTGAATACATGAAAGACAAGATTACTGCTTTAGGCAAAAAACTCATTTTACTGAAATGTGCAAAGATTGATAATGCCTATTTGGGGAAGTGTTTAACCCTAGGCATTGTTCCAAAAGGGATTAGATTTTTTAAATTACCACTTGGTTTAAAATATGAAGATGAAGTCAAGAGTGATTTTAACGAAATGTTTGATGAATTTGGTTTTTGCTTTATCAAGAAATTGATCAAGTATAACGATGGGAAAATTTCCCTTCTACTTAATGAAGTGGAAATATTGAATGAAGAAATAGTGAATAATAACAGATTTGATGAATGTCAAGAACTATACCAAAAGCAGTTTTTACATGCAGAAAATAAAGCTAAATCAGTGTACAGTAGGAAACTAAAGAAAATTGATAGGGACACAGGTTTGTACAGGGAACACAAAGTATACACCTGGCCACGTCCATTAGAAGGTAGAAAACCTAACCAAGGACAGGAGTCTTTAGGTATGAATGTATACAATAGAAAGGAGAGGTTTGAAGAAAATTCAAATTTTCAGGGGGGGAGACACCATCCTGCACCAAAACAATACCAGAGGAAATAGTAGAGGTTCAAAATGAAGGTATTAGTAAAGATGAAACTACAACTTGTCATCTCTTACTTCCAAAGAATGATTCACAAACTCATGACCCATTGGGTTGCATAGAGAGAGACATGGCAGCCCAAGGGATGAATAGTAGTCCAATAGGGCAACTTAGTACTTATACGGAAGTCATACACAATCAGGGTCCTTTAGTTCTTTCCTTTGCAGGTTTTAAAGTATACAATTATACTAACTTTTTTATTACAAATGAATTTTTTAATTTATTCAGCAAAGGGATGAAGTATATTCCATCAGCTAACTTTAAATTAGTAGACACAATAAAGGAAATTAAGCTTTTTTGTAGGAGAATCAATTTGACTATACAATTCAAAAGTAACCCTGATTTTGGAACTACATATAATGAAGAGAGACTTAAGAGAAGGAGTACGTATATACCCATTACTCACCCACAAGTAGCAATATTTGAAAAAATGGTTTGTAGAGACATATATAGATTAAACAAAAGTATTATCTCTAAAAACAAACCCAGTGCCCCTTTTGAAGACAATTTAACTAGAGGGGAGAGAGAATGTTTGAAAAATGTGGTCGATAACAAGAACATTAGACTAATGAAACCAGACAAGGGAGGGGGTATAGTCATTTTTGACTCAGAAAATTACAGCAAGGCAATTCAGGACATTTTGTTCAACTCAGAAAACTACAAAGAAATTTCTATAAATCAGATAAATATTGGACATCACAGAATTGATTTAATATTAGAAGAATATTTGTTAGATAACCGTATAACTGAAGAACTTTATAATTTTTTGAGGAACGAGTACCCAAGGCTAGCTAGAATTTTTGGAATTCCCAAGATACACAAATGTATAGATACCCCACCCTTTAGACCTATTATTTCTGGTTCACACTCGAAGACTTATAACATGGGAGTTTCCATTGACCAATGGACCAAACATATATATAACAAAGTTCCCCATATAATAAAAGATTCTTGGGAATTTCTGAGTAAAATTACACCCGAGGTTTGGTCTAGTAACCTCACATTTCTAACAATAGATGTGAAAGATTTATTTTCATGTATCCCTACTTCTATAGGGTTGGAATTTTTTGAACATAGTTTGAAAAAATATTCAGAATTAAGTTGGGACAGAATCAGCTTAATAATTGATATGATGGGGCTCATACTTGACCACAACTACATCATTCATGATGGAGAATATTTCAGGCAGACCAGGGGAGTGGCTATGGGGGCATCTTGTGCCCCCATTTTTGCAAACCTGGTCATGCTAGAATGGGAAAATAGGTTTTTGTTCCCTTGTCAATTTTTCAAACACATATCCCTCTATTCCAGGTACCTGGACGATTTGTTCATCATCTGGAAGGGGCCCCCAGAAGATATTAGGTTTTTTGTGGACTATATAAACTCTAGTACGGATTTTTTAAAGTTCACATATAAGGTAGACAAAGTGGGTATACCTTACTTAGACACCTTTATTAGTTCCTCTACAGATGGTTTTACTTCAAAAAATTTTAGAAAGTCCACCTTCTCTAATGATTATATTGAATTCAGTAGTTGCCATCCACAATATGTGTTTAAAAATGTTATTGAGGGCCAGTTTATTCGTGCAGTGAGGATGAGCTCCTCTAGTTAGAGCATGGAAAGGGAAATAGAAAATATTTCAAGGATGTTTCTGGAAAGAAAATATCCAAAGAAAATGGTAGAAAATGTGGCTAACTATGTTAAAGGAAATTGGGGCACGAAATACAAACCTTTGTTAGGTCAGGTTTTATTAGAAAATAAAAAGAAAAATTCCCAAACAAGCAGGACAGTATGTATTATTTTATTTAGTCCTTTTTCAAATTTGGTAAAAGAAATTATAAAAAGGCATTGGGAATTATTAAATACACCTGACACTAATTTGACTAATCTTGACAAGAACCCCATTTGTGTCTACAAAACTGCACTTAATTTGAAAAAACTTTTGGAAGTTAAAGTGGCAGGTGGGACACAAAAGAAAAAAGAGGTTACGAAAAATGCGGTTCTTGCAAGCAGTGTAAGAATATCAATGACAAAAGTGTGGTCACTCTTGACAATTTGATGAGAACCAGGTGCAAAAGTATGGCTGGAAATTGTAATAGTCAGAGGGTCATATACCTGGCCACTTGCACTCTCTGTCCTGCCTACTACATAGGCAAGACAGAGAGGAAATTTAAGACCAGAATTTACGAACACCTTTACAAAATTAAAAAGAAAGATACCAAAAACGCTCTCAGTAAGCATATTTTGGAGAAGGGAGATGACCACACTTTTAAATTTATGATTATAGACCAGGTAGAAACAATATCATATGGTGGCAATTGGAAAACATGGTTAGCATATAAAGAAAGTGAGTGGCAGATATTTTGTGATGCCACCACTGCACCTGGTTTAAATGATTTTATCAGTATCAAGTCATTTTTAAGCCTGGACAGGGCTTAAGTTATAAACAGGCCCTCATTTTATTTAAGGTTTCATTACTTTTGACTGTACAAGGATTTACTGATTAAGCTTTATTGTTAGTTTTCATTTAAATATATTTTTAAAATATATTTTGAAATATATTTTTTACAATACATGCTATTTTTAAGTACTTTAGGACCTGAATGTATATATTTACATCAGTAAAAAATTTTTAAATAATTTTTAAATAATTTAAAACAATGTATTTAAGCACATTATTACATTATTGTGATATTTATTGCATTTTTTGCATAGTCTACATTTATTATATTTATGTATTTTTGCACAAGCAGTTATGATTGTCCTTTCTTGATATTTAAGCACTCTAGATATGTACCTTTAAGAAAGCCCTATAGACAAAATGTTTTTGGCGCCAATTTTCACATAAAAGGAAGCTAATATGTATGGTTGTTGGTTCTGATGAAATCTGAGTCCTTCAGATGAAAGCGCTTAACCAGGAGTGTCTTATTGTAACAGAAGTTCGTTTTTTGTGAACCAGGAGTGTGTTATTGCAACAGAAGTTCGTTTTTTGTGGATTGTGTGAATAAAACAAAAGTTTTTAACCTACAACAAGTGGAAGGTGAATTATATTTGGTCCTGTTCGAGCTAAGGATTGGTTTCCGCTTATTTGTATCAGTGGTTTTACCTACGGGTTGTTCTTTGTTTCTCACTTTGCAGGGAGGCAATGAGAGTATGAGAATGGGCGACATCCACTAACCGCTTTCTCATAGCAACGCACATACCGGGTCGGTCAAATATCTTAGCGGACAGGTTGAGTCAGATGATCCTCTCACCTTACGAGTGGTCTCTGAACCCTGCTGTAGCGAAACAAATCTTTCTCTAATGGGGTCAACCTTGCTGCAATCTCTTCGCCTCACCTTCGAACACAAAATGCAGCGAATTCTTCGCTCTGATTCCCCCACCAGGGGAAACCCCCAGAGACGCTGTAGTTCATGCTTGGCCATCCGGTCTTCTGTATGCTTATCCTCCTCTTCCCTTGATGACAAAAGTCTTGCAGAAATCTCGTCGGTTGGGGAGCAGAATTATCCTCATAGCCCCATTCTGGCCTCGCCAAACCTGGTTCCATTACCTATGGTCTCATCAAGTACATCCTCCTCGGATTTTGGAACCCAAAGCGGATCTAATCTCTCACCCTTTAGGATTGAAGACCCCCAATCTGGACTGCCTGAAGCTGTCAGCTTGGTTGATCCAGTTCCCTTGATGGCTAGGACTCCCGGTATATGGTTAAGGCCATCCTGGTGGCCACCCATAAACCATCCACCAGGAAGATCTACAACAGTAAATGGAAACGTTTCTCGATCTGGGCGGAGCACAGGAACTTAGATCCCTTTACGGCTCCGATTCCAGCAGTCCTAGACTTTCTTTCACATACCTTTGATCAAGGAGCCAGTGCTTCTACTATTAAAGTTCAGTTGGCAGCTATCTCCCACTACCATGTTGGTAACAGCTCAGGGCCACTAGCATCCTCCAAAAATATGCAAGGCTTTCTTGAAAGGAACTTTTTTGTTAAGACCCCCCCGTTAAAGATCCAGTCCCCCCATGGGATCTTACCCTAGTCCTTCAAGCTCTGACTGGGACCCCTTTGAGCCCGTGGCTTCAGTCGATTTGAAATATGTATCATGGAAAACGGCCTTTCTGATTGCCATTACTTCTGCAAGAAGAATATCAGGGCTTCATGCTCTTTGCAGTAAACCTCCCTATATCATTTTTCATAAAGACAGGGTCTCCCTCAGGGCTAATCCTTCCTTTCTTCCCAAGGTGACTTTGGAAGTCAACATCAACCAGACCATTAATCTGCTTGTTTTCTTTCCAAATTTTCAGAATAAAGGAGAATACAGACTTCATTGTCTGGATGTTCACAGACAGTTACACTTTTACTTAAATAAACAGCAGATCTTCGAAAATCTGACCAACTTTTTGTTTCCTTTGCAAAATCTTGTCTGGGCAAGCCAGTTACTAAGGTAACCTTAGTTGGATGGATTTCACAGTGCATTCTCCTAGCTTACAAAAGCTCTGGTCGTCCTGAGCCCCTGAGAGTACGAGCCCATTCTACCCAATCCATGGCCTCTTCTGCTGCCTTTTGGTCAAAGGTTTCCTTGGATGACATTTGCTCGGCAGCTACTTGGGCTTCCACTCATACCTTTATTACACACTATAAATTAGATTTGATCTCCAGAGGACGTGCATCGTTTGGCTCAGCAGTGCTTCAGAATATCCTTCCATAAGGGCCTCCCAAGTTGTTGGTAGCTGGGGACTCTGTCCCACAGGTTGCAGAGCAAATGAAGTTAACTACTTCAGATAAAGAAGTTATGTACACACCATAACGTTCCATCTGAGTAGGCAACTTCATTTGTCTGCAACCAACCCGCCCTCCATCCCCCGCACCCTTAGTTCGTTATCTAAGAGTCAGGATATGGCTTCCTTTCATGGACGTCATTGAAACAGATTGGAACCACTCCTAGGTTATGGAATTCCTTATTGTCCTTTGGCAAACTCGATCTGAGGGTTAGAGGGAGATGGCAGGGCATTATGGATAGGTGGAGGAGCTTGGATCTATTAGCTTGGAAAGCTGCCGGCAGGGATCCGAGTCTGATCCAATATCCACAGGTTGCAGACAAATTAAGTTACCTACTCAGATGGAACGTTATGGTGAGTACATAACTTATTTTTCTTGTGGGAAGCAAATACCTCATAAGGAGTTTCATTCTTACTGCATTCCTTGCCTAGGCCCTGACCACGACATTGCTTGTTGTCGGTTTTGTGCTAGATTTAACCAGCGCACTATAAAGCGCCGGTACTATTTTGCTTTTCACTATTTTGGCAGAAGATTTAATTACACAATGCCGTCGGATAGCCAACCGACTACCGCAATTCACAAGAAACGCAAAGAAAAAGAAAAGGACAGGCATCCGAGGTCTAAAACTGACGACGAGGCTTCTTCTAAGCCAGTCGTCGGTTCGCTGGCTCTCAGTGAGGTGCTTTAGCAGCCCCTGACGCCTGCTACTTTGGACCCGCAGGCCGCTACAGACTCCCACATAGTCGCCTAGGCCGCTGGAAGCTCAAGGTATTGGACCTTCGGAAACTATTCCCTCAGATTTGTCCGGAGCCGCTGAGCAGGCATCGGCTTCTGAGGGTGTTTTCAGACCTACTCAATTGTACATTAAAGCTACTCCAGCTACAAAGGCAAAGACTAAAGCATCTTTAAAGACAAAGAAACAAGTACAGCAGCCTCATGGTCAGGCCTCCATGCCCAAAAAACAGATGCTCAAAATGGCCGAAGACTTGATTACTTTGATCAGGGGTTCCCATCCCCCTCCTGATAAGAGGCCTAGGCAAGAGACAGAATATGAATCTTCAGATCAGGTTTCCATTTCTTCAGATTCCTCTTCTGATCAGGAATACTCTATTCCTCCCTATGAGGATTCTGATGCTGAAGAATCTATCCCTTCAGCCTCTCCTCCTGAGGATTACTCTTTTGGAGAAACCTTGCATACCATGAGGGAACATTTCCACTGGGAGAGCCAAGATTATTCTGAATCTAAGAAAAGGCTCAGGGGCTTCCTTTTACTACCACAACACAGGCCCCTAGCTATTCTGCCTGTGTTAGACATTGTAGATGATGTATTTTCAGAGTCTAGTCTGACCCCTGACTCCTTACGTCCAGCTCCTGTTAAGCCGGACAGGTACTACAGGGTGCCTGACTCTCATAAATTCCTTTTCAAGAACCCAGCTGCTGACCCAGAATCTATTTCTCAGGGTCCCAAAAGGGTCAAGGCATCCACTGCAAAAAACCCTACCCCCTCCGACAGAGATTCTAGGGCTTTAGACAGATGGGGAAAGAAGATTTACACCTCTGCTACCTTGGCTATAAGGGCTTTAAATTGTTAGTTTCATATGCTCAAATGTCAGCAATATATTATGTCACTGCTTAAACAGAAAATGTTGATAAATTCTGAAGGTGCAGACAACAAAGAAATGCAGGATTTATTGCATGCAGCTGAGCAAGTTGGAAAGCATACTTTGCAATATGGTTTTGACTCTTTGGCATCCTCCTGCAGGGCCGCTGTCACAGGTTCTGTCATTAGGAGGCATGCTTGGTTAAAGGAACAAAATTTACCAGATCATGTTAAAGCAAAATTATTAGATGCTCCATTACAACATGATACTTTGTTTTGTGTTAAAGCAGAAGAGGTGTTAAAGAAAATGGAGGACAAAGCTAAATCTATGCAAACAATCAAGGATTTCTTACAGGTACAGCCTCCAAGATTTAGCAGACACTGGCCTTCAAATAATTGATCCTTTCCAGTGTCAGACAGACCTCAAAGGGGCAGATACAGATGCCCAAGAGGCAGATCCCAGCCCCAAGGTTCATACAGGCCTAAACAATGGGTGCTTCTACCTCCAAAAGTGGAGAAGACAAATCACAGCCATACAGGAAACAGTCCCAGTGACTTCCCCCTGCCTGCGCCAAGCACTTATCTTCTGTCAGCACCTTTAGGGGGAAAACTAGCACTTTTTTTCTCAAAATTGGCACATAATAACCCAGGACAAATGGGTCTTAGACATAGTGTCACGGGGCTACACGTTTCACTTTCATACCCTGCCAAGGGGAAACGGTTGGCCAGACCTACCAAAAAAACAATGGGCAGAAGCACAAAAACAAGTCTTATCCCTTATGGACATGAGGGCCATTCAGCAAGTACCAGAACAAGAGCAGGGACAAGGATTTTATTCAAGACTGTTCTTGGTACCCAGAAAGGACAAAGCCTGGAGACCAATACTGGACCTATCCATTCTAAACACATATCTGGACATACCAAAATTCAAAATGTTGACCTTACAGCAGCTTCTGCCCATGCTGGGCAAGAAGGCTTGGCGTGTGACTTTAGACCTAAAAGAGGCATACCTGCATGTGTCCCAATCAGACAAACATGCAGAAGATACCTCAGATTTGAAGCTGGCTCAATGCACTACCAATTCTCTGCACTGCCCTTTGGCTTATCTACTGCGCCCAGGGTCTTCAAAAGTGCCTGGCACCAGTAATTGCATTTTGCAGACAGAGGAATACAAATATATCCTTACTTGGATGACTGCCTCATACAAGCAGAGAACAAGGACATTCTACTACAGCATCTGGTGTATGTAAAGAGATTACTACCATGCCTAGGGTACACAGTCAATGAATAAAAATCAAAACTAGTACCCTCTCAAGAGATAATATTCCTGGGTGCAAGCTTAAATACAACTGCCCAGATGGCTTATCTCACGCCAGACAAACAAAGGCAACTGACTACCTATTTCAAACTGTTGGCAACAAAGGCCCAGTTAACTGCAAGAAAAATTCTGCAGGCTTTGGGCTTCATGGCATCCTGCATTCTAATTCCATATGCAAGACTACATATGAGGAAACTTCAATGGTACCTAAAAAGTGGTTGGACTCAGCATTGCCACAGCCTGGAAACAAAAATTACTCTCATTCCCGGCTTGCAACAGGAGTTTCGATTGTGGGCGAAGGCCTGTCACCAGAACAAGAGACAGCCATTCATTCACTTTACCCCCAGCCAGGCAGACATTGACAACAGATGCATCAGATTATGCCTGGGGGCACACATGGCAGGAAGATGTATACAAGGCACATGGTCCGCCAACCAAATGCATCTACATATCAATCAAAAAGAGATGCTAGCGGTTCAGAATGCCCTGACAGCCCTCAAGGACCTACTTCATCCGGGACAACTACTGATAAAGACAGACAATACCACGGTCATGTGGTATATAAACAAGCAGGGAGGCACTCATTCTTACCCCCTCGACTTTGTGGGACACAGCATTGACTTACCAAGTACATCTGCAGGCACAATTCCTGCCAGGAAAGATAAATACTCTGGCAGACAAACTAAGCAGAAACCTCATGGATCCCCACGAGTGGAAATTGGATCCACAAGTCTTCAACATGATAACAAGGAAAAGGGGATACCCGGACATAGACCTATTTGCCTCTCCTCACAACTGCCAACTAAAGAGATTCTGCACAAGGACAAGCATGGAAAGTGGATGCCCTATCTTTCAGCTGGAAAAACTTAACAGTATATGCCTTTCCTCCACTGCCTCTCCTCCCCAAGGTACTCCTAAAGGTCAGACAAGAGAAGCCAAAAATGATACTGATTGCCCCAGACTGGCCCCGCCAGTACTGGTATCTAATCCTAAGGAACTTGTCTCAATGCCCAGCCTGGACCTTACCTCAGATACCTCACCTACTGTCCCAACAAAACAATCAGATCCTGCACAGCCAACTCAAGACCTTAAGTCTGGCAGCATGGCGGATAATGTAATCATACAAAACACACCTCTCACTAAAGCGGTGATGGATGTCATTTTGGAGGCCAGGAGGCCTAGCACTAGAAAATCCTATGCTGGAAAACGGAAGAGATTCTGTGCCTGGAACCAGACACAAGGAATTGGCACAGCAGTACCACATATTCCCCAGATTTTGAAATACTTAACTGAGATGCTGGACAAAGGCCTATCCTTTTCATCAATTAAAATTCATGCCTCTGCCATTTCAGCTCATTACAATACAGAGCCACCAATCTTTTCTCATCCTTTGTTAAGGCAATACCTCAGAGGAACCAAAAACTTAAGGCCTCCAAGGAGATCACCAATACGTGCAAGGGACCTCAATTATGTTTGTTTTGGAAAAACACACTCTGCCCCCTTTTGAGCTAGCCGCTACAGCTGATATAAAGTTTTTATCTTGGAAAACAGCTCTGCTCCTAGCAATAACCTCTGCAAGATGAGTCTCAGAGCTACAGGCACTCATGGCTGTGGAACCTTTTATCATTTTTTATCCAGACAGGGTTTCTCTGAGGACACACCCGACATTTATGCCTAAGGTAGTGTCCAGTGTAGCCTTTAACCAAACTATTCATCTGCCTACTTTTTATCCAAACCCACAGAATAAGGGGGAGAGAATTTTGCATTCTTTGGACATACACAGACAGCTACGCTTCTACTTGAACAGAACTAAAGCCTTCAGAAAGACTGAGCAACTACTAGTGACATATGCTGTAGGATCACAAGGAAAGGCTATCTCAAAGCAGACTATTTCAAAGTGGATAGGCCACTGCATTAGTTTCTGCTATTCACAACATGGCAAGCCAGTGCCTAAGGGCATTAGGTCACATTCAACCAGAGCAGCAGCCACTTCAACAGCCTTCCTCAGTGGAGTACCAACCAAAGACATTTTAGAGGCTGCTACCTAGAGTTCAGTGCACACCTTTACAAAGCACTATCATTTACCACTCTACTCTAAATCCAGGGCAGGCTTTGCCACTGCAGTTTTGCAGGGCCTCATAGCCGCTCCTAATGCTATTTAGCTCCAGCCTCCCAACCATAGCTTTGGGATTCAACCCAAGTGTAATGACTGCAACAGTGAAACACAAAGAGCATAGTACAGTTGTGTACACTTACCATAAATGTAGATGTTCGAGTGTATTTACTGTTGCAGTCCAGGTTACCCACCCACCATCCCCCATCTCTTTGCTAGAACTTATCTACACTTCTCTAATCTATGCAACCTATGTGGTGTATTTGCTTGTAGATAAAGGTATTATATTTTTTGGTGCATGCATGTTTTATTGGCATATTTTTAGCCTACCCTTTTGGGGGCACCCGACATCTGGAGCAGGAAAAACTGAAGAAAATGGCGTCGGCTGCATCTTTTATACCCCTGGCGCACTGACGTCAGGGAGGAGGCGACAGCAACCGGCGCCGGACCTAGACTTTGGAATTCAGGCCAACTGAGGGTAGCCTGCCAGCAGGATAACCCAAGTGTAATGACTGCAAGAGTGAATACACTCGAACATCTACATTTATGGTAAGTGTACACAACTGTACTTTCTTCTACTGTCAAAGTTCAGTTGGCTGCCATTTCTCATGTTCATGTGAGTGAGAATTCTGCCTCCTCAGCCTCTTCCAGACTGTGTAAAGACTTTATCAAAGGCAGCTTTTTGTTATGCCCCCCGGTCAAGGATCCTGTTCCCCCATGGGACCTTACTGTGGTTCTTCAAGCTTTGGTCGGTCTGCCTTTTGAGACTGCCGCAACTGCATCTTCCACACAGAGAAGTTTCTTACACTGTTTTGTTTTTTTTTTTTTTAATTTTTATCTTGGAAAACAGCTTTTCTGGTGGCTATTCCCTCTGCAAGAAGGGTTTAGAATTACAGGCCTAGTCCATCAAAATTCCGTGCATGATTTTTCACAAAGACAGAGTTTCCCTTCGTAGCAGTCCATCCTTTCTTCCCAAGGTGGCATCACCAGTCAATATCATTCAGACTATTAATTTGCCTGTGTTTTTCCTAATTTTATAGGTTCATAGATTAGTACTAGGCTAACTGCCCTTGTGGACCATTTTAAGCCTTGCCAATTACCCCATGTGAGATGGAATACAAACTCCACATGTTGGATGTTCATAGACAGTTGTGATTCTGTTTACATTTGACAAAAATTTTCTGTAAATCTGATCAATTGTTAAATTTCCCCAAAAAGGGTTTATAGAAGGAAACAATCTCCAAGGTCATTATAGCTAGATGAATCTCTTCATGCATCCTGCAAGTCTATAAGGACAGAGGCATGTCTCTTCCAGGTCAGGTAAAAGTTCATTCCACTAGATCCATGGCTACGTCTGCGGCTTTTTGGTCTAGGGTGTCTTTGGATGACATTTGTTTTGCTGCTATTTGGTACTCATCTCATACATTTATTTCTCATTACAAATTGGATTTGACTTCCAGAAGGAGCGCATCCTTTGGTTCTGCAGTGCTCTGGAATATTCTTCCATGAGGGCCTCCCAGGAGTTTTAGTAACTGGGGACTCTGTCCCATAGGTTGAAGACCAAATGAAGTAAACTACTTCAGATAAATAAGTTATGTACTCACCATAATGTTCCATCTGAGTAGTTGTACTTCATTTGTCTTCAGCCATCCCTCCCTCTTTCCCCAGGACTTTGGCGCATGATCAGCCTACCGGTTGCAGTATAGGTCACAAGTATATTTATCAAGTCGGGTTCTCAGTATAAGTTCAGCAAACTCAATCTGGGGATGGAAGGCAGTGGAGATGTATTATGGGTAAGGGGAGGAGTCTGGAGCTCGGAGCTGATGGTAGCAAAAGTTGCCGGCTCTGATCCGATATGGATCCGTTTCCCACAGCTTGAAGACAAATGAAGTACAACTACTCAAATGGAACATTATGGTTAGTACATAACTTCTTTTTTGTTATGGAATATTTCCATGCATAATCCATTTTTGGACATCAGGAATTTATTTTCTGAAGCTGTCCATAGGAAAATCCTAATCTTTAACCCCCTACTGCACGCGTGAGTCTACTTAGTACATTCATGAAGGAGTTGTTAAAATAAAGCAGTGACAAGCCGGCAGGTAAGTATTTAATTGGGATATGTTAATTTTAAATGTTCAGAATGTGCCTGTATCAAAGTTGTTTGTTTTCCCCCTAAATAATGCTTAATAATGTTGCTTATTAATTTTAGTATTTTCCAAGAGTGCAAATTTGGGATGATGGGTCAGATTTGCATTTTAACATAAATCCTACCATTGGGGTATTATTCAGTATGGAAACTAAACTCTGTGGATGAATTTTTCAGAGAGCCAACTGAAGACCCCACTTTGCGAAGTATGTGTCTAATTATATCCTCTTGGATATTTCATCAGTTTTGTTTAAGCAGCTGATGAAGTGCTCCATTCCCACTGACTGAGATCAGTGAGTGAGAATATATTCAGACTCCATTCACATTTTACATCACCTACCATAGTTTGTGCTTGGTGTTATCAGACAGCCAGGAAATGTTTTGCTCATTTCTCACTTTGAGTTCTGATATCTGATTGGTATGTATGAGCAACTGCAGCAGCTGATGTCAGTCCTTAGCATGGACCTAGTTTTAAATGGAAACAAAGAAAGCTTTGCTGGTCCTAGTAAAGATTTTATAGAGGCAGAAAAAAAAAAACGAAGTACATCCCCAATTTCCTCAAAAAAAGAGGAAGTTTATTTATTTATGGGTCACATTGTGTATCCCTTCCCTAACTTGTGTCATGTAGATGTATCGTTTCAGTCATATGGCTGTTCAACAGAAGATACAACTCTGAAACTAAACTCTATGGATGAATTTTTCAGATAGCCAACTGAAGACCCCACTTTGCGAAGTATGTGGTTACCAGAGTCAAAGTGGCATATTCCTTCTCTGCTCTACACCTACCAAGATGATATGTAGGTCAGTTATCAGTTCCCTGCTACTTTACACAAGTGCCAAAAAGGCCAGACAGCCTTTATAGAACTCTGACTGATAGACGTAATTTGTACAACAGCAACAAAACAGACCCTTCATTATATCTATCTCCTTATCTCAGTCAAGTAAGACTGAACAATTAGCCACACTTCCATTTGACAGAGTATTGAGTTTCTTGGTCAGATGTGGTAAAACTGTCCACATCCAGTAACTTATTGTTAAGCGCTATAATTATATGGCTGATATGATTGCAGTACCCACACCTCTGTGTTAAATGAAGTAGAGGTTTGCATACAGAAGTTACCAGAGTCTGATACCAAAAACAGACTTGATAAATTAAGTGCAGCAGCCAGCAAGAAAGAAGTTATTGCATTAAATTATGCTTATGATGGTTTTGATGCCTCTTCAGGGGCTGTTTTTTCTGGAGATTTTTTTTTACTCTCCATTCACTGCCAGTCATCAACCCCTCTTTTCTATAGAATGTCAACCATCTATTCCCCCCTCTGTTGCTCTGAATAAGAACCTTCTGGAGGAGGGGCCATCAGTGAGGGTGGGCAGTGTCCACTTTGGGACTCCTGTGATGGCCTGACATGCTCATTCTCCTGTATTGCTGTCTCAAGTGATCCATTCACACTGCATGCAGTGTTGTGATCAACATTAGCTTAGTGGTACAATCTCTGTCCTTCCACAAGGATATAGGGCACAATCCTAATATCTAATCTTTGAGGAGTTTTCTGTGTTCATCCCAAGTCTAATGTGATTCATTTACCTTTTGTCAGAACTAAATAGGATGTGGTCTTCTTGGCTGAGAATAGTAAGGTGAGCCTCTGGCACAGAGGCAAGGTAATCTGTACCACTGCCTCCAGGTTTAGGAATAGACCGAATACACTGAAAGGGTTGGACAAAGTGATAGCAGCAGCAGTCCCTGGGTAGCACTGCTGTCTGGGTGGGTGGGGAGGGCTTTAGTGCAATCTGTATGACCTCTTGTGGAGACCAGAGGCCTCATAGACTTCTATCAGATAGAACAGGAATTTGTAAGGTTTTTTTTGGGATGACTATATCATGTGCCAACATCATTGCTTGTCACTTCCCAGCCACAGTATGATTGCTGCAGCTGCCATATACAATTCCTCATCTGAATTCTTGCTCTAGGGGTCCATGATATTGCAGCCACAGGAATCTGGGTAGACGTCAGGATGCCGTCTGCCAAAGTAACACTTTTGGGATTGCACATAAAGGACATTTTAGGTATACTAGGAGATGGTGGATGGGGGGGTGTTTGTTGAAGCACAGAGGTTAGTGTTGGTTGTTAGATATATATTTAGAGATTTATAAATGCATGTACACCTGCTTGATAGTTAAATGCATATACACCTCTGTTGCTATAATATATGTAGGAATAATAGTCCGTTAAAAAACATATTGGTCTAGATGCATACATTTCTCTTTGCTACCATACATATATTAAAGGGTTAAACTGTTCTCAGCTAAATGGCATTCATGTGTAAAATGTAACATAAAGGTTTTGGGTACAGCTTGTGAAAAATGCTGATAAGGATAAGCTGAGTGTTCAATCTTTAATGCAAGCTTCAAGAATTACAGATAAGGAATTCCTGAGACGCAGATGCAATGAAGAAATCTAGCTTGAGGTAAAAACAACTTACTGAACTGTTATATAATTCACCTTGAAACAAGAACACAAAGGAGCGTATTAACAGACTACATGACATCATCGAAAGACTGCTTTCACACAGAAACATTCTCAAACAGGAAAAACTCCCTAAAAGTTTAATAAACAGACTGCATGACGACAGAAAATACCTAAGTAATGACTTTGAGAGTTCCCAAAAGTCTGCTTTCATAAGAATGTATATATGTTAGATGTAATCTGATTTCTGCTGAGATCTGCATACAGGAGAACACCTTTCATGTTGTATAAGAAGAAAACTTGAAGACAGTAAACCCTGCAAACTGTGCAAACTGTACAGTTGTACATGTGTGTTATATAGACAAATTATTAGGTTCTGCGCAAGAAAGATAGTAATAATATACTGCTGAGAAGGTTTATAATCTGCAAAGTTTATGTGCACTAACCAGACTTTGTTGTTTACAAGGCACTAAGACTAGACACCAACACAGAGCTGCAGTCGGCAGCTTCAGGCTAGTAAGACAAGACTGACATTCCATCATTTCATATTAAATAACTTTTCAATGGTGAGCTTTGCTTGCATTCGAACGCAGGGGGAATGGTGCCTGTACCTTGTATAAGGTCATTTCAGTAAAAGTGCAGTAACTAACTTTTATGTGCGTGATTGAGTCCTGAACAGAAGCACTTCATTTTCCAACAGTTTGCTGCAGTACAGTTATTCAAATGTCTGAATCTAGAGAAGGACTGCAGGGCAGGAAGTAAGCAGTGTCATAAATTCTCCAGGTTGGTGATACTTCATGTTCGAAGTTGCAACTGCCAACTTTGTTTCACCAGCTTTTCAAGTAACTACAAAAGTTTTCCAACTATCTACGGTGATCAGAATTGGCCAGCTGAAGTCTACGTGGACTTTGGTAAGCAAATTTTTGTGGCTACATAGCAGCATGAATGCTGTAATTCTGGCTAGTAAAGGTAGTAAACACGGTAATACTCGTATTGTGTCAATTTTAGATAGACTACAGAAGTTGTGTAAACAGCATTTTAGCAAATGTAAAACCTTATTACGGCAAGTTGACAGACAGGAATTGTGTAAATAGATTACGTTTGACCAGTATCTTAAATAAAAACATGATTGGTATGACAGTAAATGCTTCTTGGCCAGGTCATATGAAACTTCTTTCTGTGTGTAATGTCATAAAAGTACAATTCAGACCATTTTAATGGTAAACAACTAGATAAGGGTCATACACTTGTATTATGTCCTGTCATAATTTTAGAGTTACAACAGCAGTGAAATCAGTTATTGACAATGTTTTGTAATCTTGTTAGACAAAAGTGGCATAAAACAGCTGCACAGTACAACACAGATAAGAACAAAGATGAGGTTCATGGTAAACTGACAGAAAAATTTCATAAACTTCTAAGAGACAGTGTGAGTTCAAAAAGTTTAGAAAACATATGTAAACAATTTTTCAGAATTGTGTAAGAGCTTTAAAGTCACCAGAACAGAATACTGAGAAATATCAGACAGCTCGTGCAGAATCACAAGACAAAAAGAATCTGGTTAGTAAAAAGTTAAAGCAACAGCAGTTAGCTACACTGATAAAAAATAATTTATGACACAGTGTTCTACATTCAGAAAATAGCGTACACAGGAGGACCTAATGTAACTTTCATGCAGTTAAAGCAAGACACTTGACAGTTAAACAGTAATGTAAAATCACCCTTTCAAATAACAGAACAGTTCTAGGGCCTAGAAATCAAATGAGAGTACTTAAAAGCAGTAAAGACATGAGGTCACAAGACTGACATGCATGTATTTTCTTTTCACTTAAAGTGCATCTGTTTAAAATGGACAAGAGCACAAGGCAGACAACAGCAAATGTAAATGCATCTGTTTTAAGCATGTGTTAGTTAAGCCAATATCTATTTTTTACAATATTTTGTAATTGTATAATAGCATCAAAAATAGCAGAGACTCCAGCAAAAACAATATTCAAAAGCAATGTTAGCAATATAAGGTTGTACTGTGTACATACTACAAATAAAACCAGAGTTTAAAATTTATGCATAGCTAAGCAAATTACAAATACTTATTATAGTTGCAAGTGTTTTACAAATGCATTCTAATATCAAGTTGCAAGTGTATTAGCAAATGAATGAAGGTAAAAAAGTGCTGAAAGGGTTACAGAGTCTGGAATGTGCAGAAAGAAAAAAAAAAGTAAAAAATCTTTTATGTGAGTTCGGATCTTCCCAAGCTGGGATGGGTTGGTTACAAGGAATGTTAAAGAAATAAAATGTTACTGGTATTGAAATTTATAAGGTCCAAAAACAAAACTGGTTGCCAAGCCAGGTTGCCTTACATTTTTCTAAAATATTGTTACTAAAACATTTGTGTGCAGCACTAAGCAAGAAGCACAATAATCTACAAAAATCTTGTTTGGTAATTGTAATAAAACATCACAATAGTGCATAAATGTCATTAATAAACCGTTTGCTGGTAAATGTTAAAAGAAAACTCAATTACACCAAGTACAAACAGTAAATAGGCCATGGTAAGCAGTCCAAATAAATTATGCAGGTCCCATAAAGCAAATAAACAATACTACAGTAAAATGCTGCATACTGCAGGGGAAGGGCACTATTTTACACTGACTGTGTAAACAGTACTGCAGAAGGGACTAAAATAAAGGCACAAGCAGTAATTATTAAAAGACAACCATGTTTTTTATTGTCATGTGATTAGGGTACCATCAACATGTACAGTAGTAAAACAAATACCAGAATACAAAAACTACCCCTCAGTTTATTTGTATGTATAGTAACAAGTCAAAGCTTAACATCTGTGACACGTGTTTATTCAAAAACAAGACTGCAGTGCCTTTGCAGTAAAATTCACAAGCATTGTTAATGTAAAATCATTGTATAGAGCATCACCGTATAAAGTCATATTCAACAATTGCAAAATACAGCTCATGACTAGTGAGACATTTTTACAAAATGGTCTTCAAAAGAGAAAAGTTGTTAAATTGGATAATTTATCCAATTCTAGTAATGGTGGTTAAAAACTAAAGGTATTGTTTCCCAATGTGTTTCTAGTAAGCAGTAATAATTAACCAAAGAGTATATACCAATGTAAAGTGGTTTTGTATTTTTAAAACAAAACAGAGGGAATTGTTAGATATATATTTACAGATTTATAAATGCATGTACACCTGTTTGCTAGTTAGATGCATATACACTTCTGTTGCTGTAATATATGTAGGAATAGTATAGTCAGTTAAAAAAACATATTGGTCTAGATGCATACATTTCTGTTTGCTAGCATGCATATATTAAAGTGTTAAACTGTTCTCAGCTAAATGGCATTCATGTGTAAAATGTAAAATAAAGGTTCTGGTACAGCTTGAGAAAAATGCTGATAAGGATAAGCTGAATGTTCAGTGTTTAATGCAAGCTTCAGGAATTATAGATAAGGAATTCCTGAGATGCAGGTGCAAGGAAGGAATCAAGTTAGAGGCAAAAGCAACTTACTGAACTGTCACTTAATTCACCTTGAAACAAGAACACACAGAGCTTAACAGACTGCATGACATCATCGAAATACTGCTTTCACACAGAAACATTCTGAAACAGGAAAGGCTCCCTAAAAGTTTAATAAACAGACTGTATAACATCAGAAAATACCAAAACAGTGACTTTGAGGGCTCCCAAAAGACTGCTTTCATAAGAATGTATATATATATATATATATATATATATATATATATGTGAGAAGTAATCTGATTTCTGGTGAGATCTGCATACTGGACAGCACCTTTCATGTTGTAAGAAAAGAAAACTTGGAAGACAGTATACCCTGCAAACTGTACATTGTTGCACACGTCGCCTGTTATATAGACAAGTTATTAGTTTCTGCGCAAGAAAGAGGATATACTGCTGAAAATTTTAATAATTTGCAAAGTTTATATGCACTAACCAGACTGTTTTTACAAGGCACTAACACAGAAGCTGCAGTCAGCAGCTTCAGGCTAGTAAGACAAGACTGTCATCATCATTAATTTTAAATAACTTTTCAGTGGTCTGGTGGGGAATGAAGGGAGAAAATTTAGTAAATGAGAAGAACTGTATCCTTAAAAAAAAATCAGTTCTTCCTTTTACAGAAATGGAGCCTTTCATGGCAACACTAGACCATTATACAGGCAATACTTGGTATTCCATATAACTCATTCATCAGTTTGCAGTTTTGGCATTTGGTCTAGTCACAGCTTCCAGAGTATTTACCAGATGTTTTTCCTCCACTAATCGCATACTACAGACATACTTGGGCAGATGTCTGCTAGTTGATTTGCTTCTGGTACAGGTGTACCATAAACTCAGCAACAATTTCATAGATACAGTCTCAGGAGTTCATCTTAAGTTAGAAAAGTCGACTGTCTCCTGCTAAGTCACTCAGTCAGTAACAATCCTAAGAACCATTATAGACTATGTCCAGGTGGAAGTTTTTCTACATGAAGGCAAGCAAATGGATGTCTTTTATAAGCTTTTCAGGATTCAAGCAACCCTCAAATCAGCATAATGTTGGGTGATGGAAGGTACAGAGCTACATTCTTGATAAACATTTTTTTTGTCAGTTGCACTCTGTTGTGTGTGGTAGCCCTCATACAGTCTTTTATAGACATGTGAGTTTGAGACTCCTGTTCTATAGGATGCCATTAAGTAAGACAATATCCAAGGGCTTCCATCTAGATGCCTTATTGTATTCTTCTGGTTATTTCTGCAAGACTTCCCATGAATAGGCCTGTGTGGGCTTTCAGAAAAGTTTGAAGCTGATTCTTTGACTCCCTGGAAACAGTGATGCAATTCCCAAAGTCAGCAAAAAGAGTATTGTCGGTGGTTGGATTCATTCAGACATTCCAAAGGGGGTAAGGTGCCTTTACTTCATTTCACAGTTGCCAAAAAAATCAGTTTATGCATGGAATTGGGCTCATTCCAGCAGTCTTATAGTTCATGGCATTTGAATTTAGGAAAAAAGATATTTTCATATCAGCCTGAATGCAACAAAAGCAGTATACTGAGTTTTGCCAAACTTCAATCCAGTTTTATGGGTGGTCATCCTCAAATGAGCAGTGCATGTCAACAAACCAAGAGGCACTACATTCTTCCATCTCTGCAAGGATCTTCACCACAGTCTCATGGTGTGAGCTATTCATTGCCCAGGTCTGTAGAACCATCTGTGAGATTCTGTAAGCAGGCAGTATATGGTACATGAACGGAAAGTAGACCCTTAGATATTCTAGTACATGGATGGAATATGCAAGTAGTAGATATGTTTGAAGTCATTTTCAGACTTTTTGACCACTTGCTTACCTTGAATACAGTATGGTAGATGTTTGCCTTTCATTACCATTGTCGTAGTCTCCGTTATGCACCTTTCTGCCAACCTTTTGATTCAGAAAGTCTTAGTCAAAAAAACAAAAAGCCAATCTAATTTTCATTAGTCTATCTTGCTCAAGACGAGAATGTTTTTCTCTTAATGCATTTAGCCACTGTTTTTCCTTCATGGCATCTTCATCCACACAACTCCTTACTAACCCAGTAAAAGGGGGAGTCCCAAGACAGTGAATCATTCAGGTTCTAAGAGAGAATTTCAGTTCTCCAAAGATGCTCCCCTTCTAGCCAAGGTTTAAATGTAAAGGAAGTTAAAAGCCCTACTGGCAGGAAGTGTTTTCAGAAGTGAAAAAGTTTTATTTCTTGGACGTAATCTTAAAGTTTGCACCCTTGAATTGCTGTGTTCTATATAAGTTAGATTACTTTAACCATCTGTTTTATAAAACAATCTGGCAGCCTGGGCTCAGTGTTTCTGTAGTCTCTCTTGTATTTCATTTTCCACAGATTGCAGCAAGATATCTTGCATTAAGGACACACACAAGGCAATCTCTGCAACCTGGGATTTGAACTTTATGCAAGAAAAGTTAACCCTACCTCCCTTTGTTTCATCTGATTCGGTGAAAGTTAAATAGCTCTTCTGTAAAACCCCTTTTCTAGCCACAATAACCTCAACTGATTTTTAAACTTATAAGCCCAGATGTGCAAGCTGTCTGAAGCAATATTCCATAATGAAATGATCCTGTTAAAGAATGTTCCCTTCCTTGTGTCCAGCTTCATCAGTACTTTGTGCCTTAGCGTAGAGCAGAAGGCCCTGTAATAACACTTTCAGGGGCCTTATATCCTCTCACTTCATACACCACAAGTGGAAATTGATATTTTAATATGTGCAGGATTATTAAGGTGAAATGTAGTGGTTGAGTGCTGTAGTGTTACACTGTAGATCACTGACTTTTTAAAAGCTGAAGTAATAATGATGTAACTGTCATAACAGGATGGTTGTGCAAATTATGGCTGAAGAAAAGTAACTTTGTAAAGTTCTAATTTTCTTGTAGGGTGAATTTTCGTGTTGATTCCCATCTGAGCATAACATCCAAGCTGGGATTCTGTGTGCCAAATTTAGTATAAAATTCATTGTCCATACCATACTTAGCAATTATTTTAGGGCATCAGAGTTAAGAAAGTCCAACTTTCAGTTGCAGCCTTTATAAAGAGCAGCAAACATAAATTAGGAAACAGCAGTTTGTAGAATTTGAGTAGAAAATTATGATTTATAAATTTGTTTATATTTTGTTGACCGAGTTTTCCAACTGGGCAAAGTTTTTTTTCTTCTTTCCTGGAGGTTTAAGCAAATGATCCTCAAGTACAGAACTCATGAAACTTTTTTTGGTGCTATCCCTAGTGAAGTACAAGAGCAGGTAGATTGAATTTTATTTCTATTGTTAGAATGACTGTAATAATTTCAGTTTATGGATAGTAAAATCATTTCATTTTGTTGCAAGTAATTTAGTAGTGAAACTTTGGCTTTGACCAGACTTGTCTGTTCACAGGTACTGGAACTGGTATAAGACTACGTTGGACAGAGTTGAAGATCCTGTGATGTCATCAAATCATATTCGCCTTCATTTGCTGTTGGACTTGCCATGCCAAAGTCTTCTTGCTCTGTACACATCTAACAATCTTACAAGGTCTTGGACAGCTTCTAATGTTTTTACAAAATTAAGTGGGAAAAATGTTCTTCCACAATCAGGATAAGGAGAACATTGGAGATATGCAGAGATTTCATTGCTATGTGGAATACAGTGAAAAAAAACTGTTTCTTTTGCTAACAGAAATAAAGTTCATTAACCTCGATTCTCAGTTGAAGGATTTTTCTGTCCTGTCCAGTGAAAGATAATGAGATCAAAGCATAAGTTTGAGAACTATGTCTTGGTGAAATGGAATGCACTTGCCAATGTATATTTGATTATGTTTTGCAGCACCTTGTAATTTGGAAGACTCCTGCATTTGAGATTTATACTTAAGATTTGTGTAGATATGTGTAGACACCAAACACTAATTGCTGCTGAATATACTAAATTATTCCTTTAACAGATATCCATACTTTAATGTTTAGTAATGTTAGGCAGACAAATGTGAAATCTGGGTTCAGATAGTTTTGTAGAGTATTTATTTTGAGCTATTTACAGTATCTGTAATAGAGATGTGCAACTCATTTACAGTTAAACCAAAAAATATGACATGGCTTTGTAAGAGTCGGGCATGACAGTTTAGTCCTGGTAACTGTTCCTTCTGTTAGTCAGTTGCTCATTTTGGGGTGTTTTGAATATTGGGAGTTCTGATTGTGCATTATTCACAGGTATAGTATACAAAGCATACCATTTAAAGTTAAGTGCCTTTCTGTGTAGTAGAAATCACTTATATACAGCATCTGAAACCAGCATTCCTTTACTGCCTGTTGTCGCAAGAATGTAACTGCTGGATATCAGTGCAACATCCACTATTCATCTAATGCATGATTTAAATGAATGCATTCAATTAGGAAAGGTGATATTTCCCGTAAATTATATAGGGAAGCATTAACCTTTTTTTTATTGTTGTTCATTTTATTTTCCCCAAAAAAGGTTATAGGGT